>NC_041350.1:1389346-1394346 GCF_004354835.1 Perca flavescens | reverse complement strand
CAGGATCAAATTAAAGAGTTTCAGAATGGCCAATTGGAATTGTGGGCTGGTGTATTTCAGCATCTCGTTCATGATGCCATCGAGCCCGCTGGCTTTTTGGGGTTTTAGTGCCCGGAGTTTGTCTCTTAGTTCCTGTTCAGTAATGGGGGAGTCGAGAGGATTCTGGTTTTCTTTAACAGCCAATTCTAGTTCATTCAGTTTGGTTATAATTTGGTTTTGATTTGGGTCTGGGTTCCTTGGTAATATCTCATAGAGCGTTTCAAAATGGCAAACCCATATGTCTCCATTCTGTATCGCCAATTCTACAGGTTTGGATTTTTTAAGATTCTTCCATTTTTCCCAGAATTGATTTGTGTTTATGGACTCCTCGATTAGTGCCAGTTGTTTGTGTGTGTGTTGAGCTTTTTTGATTCTGAGTGTACGTTTGTAGTGTTTAAGTGTGGCACAGTAAAGAAGGCGTAAGTCTACATTTCCTGGATCTCTGTGTTTTTGGTTAGATAATCTCCTAACATTTTGTCTAATTTCTTTACACTCTTTGTCAAACCAATTATCATCTTTGGGATTCTTAGGCTTATTTTTGGATAATTTCAATTGTGATTTTTTAGCAGTTTGCATGATGATTTGATTGACATGTCTAACTGCATTATTTATGCCTTCTTGACTGTGTACATATGTGGTGTCCAGAAAGGTATCTAATAGTGTTTGAATTTCGGGTGAGCTGATTGCTCTCTGGAACTCTTCTGTGCTGTTTTCGGCCCATCTGTATGATCTCCTGATGTTAAACAGCTTACTGGGCTGTGGGGGGGTGCTGTTGTTGGTCACTGACCTTCTGAGAAACACAGTAATTTGGCTGTGGTCAGACAGAGGAGTCAATGGTTTAACTGTGAATGCACTGAGAGAGAAAGGGTCTAAATCTGTTACCATGTAGTCAACGGTGCTGTTGCCGAGAGGTGAGCAAAACGTATTTCTACCTAAAGAGTCTCCTCGTAACCTGCCGTTGACGATGTACAGACCCAGGCCAGGCTTCGCAGAGCTGCAGTAGCTCTCTGCCGTTCTTATTGGTCTGGGTGTCACAGTTGGAACGAGGAAGGTTGGTTCTGTTTTGTGGATAGTTGTGTCCGAATATATGACTGTTACCTAGCTCTGTGCTGTAGTCAGGGAGGGAGCCAGTACGTGCGTTCAGGTCTCCACAGATTAGCACACTTCCCTGGGCCTGGAAGCTGCAGATCTGCTCATGGAGAAGGGGGAAGATGTCTTCATCATAGTATGGGGAGTCACTGGGGGGAATGTATACAGCACACAGATATATGTCTGTTGGACGGTTAGTGATGCCTTGTTTTATTTTAAGCCAAATGTGTGAGCGTTCATATTTTATAAGGGTGATGTACTTAGATATTTCATCTTTGTACCAGATAATAATCCCTCCTGAGTCCCTCCCTCTTTTAACAGTAGGGAGTTTGACTGATGACAGCAGGATTTCTCTGTAGTTTGGGGGGCAGTGAGTGACAGAGCCGGGTCTACACCAGGTCTCTTGGAGGATGATGATGTCTGTGTCTTTGGTGTTGTCTTTGAATTCAGGGGTTTCACTTTTACATCCAAACAATGAAGAGTTAAGGCCCTGAATATTCCACATGGAGACAGTAAATGGCTTCATTGTTAGCAAATACAAATGCAAATACAGTTTTAAAAAGAGATAAACCTACAGTAATGAGTAATAAATGAGTAATAAATGAGAGGTAGGGCTGTCCTTGATTAAAGTAGTAATACATTTTCTAAATGGTATCTTCCGTTTAGCTATTTACAGATGAGTTACAGGGTTAGACAAAGGGTTTAGTTTATTTGAGAGACCGAAACAAATTATGAATTATTGTGTTGCCAGATAAGTAATGACCAATAAGAAAAAGGCTAACTCATTTTGCACTGGAAGCTAAAGAGTAAATATGAATAAATTAGTTAAAATAAATATGAAAAATAAAATAAATCTGGTAATAATAGCCTTATAATGTAAGACCTGAATTGAATAGATTAAGATCAAGATAAAAACAGCCCTAATTAAAGTGGATAGTAGTTAAACTTATAAAACTTGAGACTGTTACAAAAACACGTTATTCTTCTAAAAGAGTAGAGGTTAATATGACACCTTAGAGTCCCACTTAGCTGATCAGCCTGGAGCATATGAGACTGAGCAGGTGTCTGATCTCCCCCAGGTCTGCAGGGCTGCCAGCACTGGTTGGTGCGAGTGTCTCAGCGTAGCTCCTCTGTCCCGGGTGCGGAGCGTGGTGTTGGGCCGGGCCAGCAGGGGGGGGTCCAGGGGGGGGGGCCTGGGGAATAAGGGCAGGGCGGGGCTGGTCCTGGGGTTAGGGTTAGGGTGGCTGCCTTGTCCATAAGAAGGTGGAGGGTGATGGGGGCTGGCAGGGTGTGTGCTGGGTCTGTGAGGTGGTGCAGGGTGATGGGGGCTGGGTCTGTGAGGTGGTGCAGGGTGGTGGGGGCTGGGTCTGGGAGGTGGTGCAGGGTGATGGGGGCTGGGTCTGTGAGGTGGTGCAGGGTGGTGGGGGCTGGGTCTGTGAGGTGGTTCAGGGTGATGGGGGCTGGGTCTGTGAGGTGGTGCAGGGTGATGGGGCTGGGTCTGTGAGGTGGTGCAGGGTGATGGGGGCTGGGTCTGTGAGGTGGTGCAGGGTGATGGGGGCTGGGTCTGTGAGGTGGTGCAGGGTGATGGGGGCTGGGTCTGTGAGGTGGTGCAGGGTGGGGGCTGGGTCTGTGAGGTGGTGCAGGGTGATGGGGGCTGGGTCTGTGAGGTGGTGACCTCATCAGGCCGGATGGGTGGAAGCTGCTCCGTCTGTTGGTGCTGGGGGGGCTTCCTTGGTTGCGTCCTAAAGCCACATCTTTTAATTTCTTTGCAAAGGTGCTGATGGTATCTTTGCGGAGGTGGACAATGTCATAAAGGCTGTGGATGTTGAGGGTAGGGTGGTGGGCCAGGTGGACATTTGGCATGAGGGCACATCCACGGGAGATCTCAGCATTTATCCGGTGGATGGTGTCAGGATGGAAGTCTTTTCGTGGGAGGATGGTAGAGATTATAATTTTTGATGAGGGGAAGGTCTGTGTAGCCTTCTGTGCTACTCTCTTCACAGACTCTGCTAGCCTCTCCTGCTGTAGTCTCAGGTCATTGGTACCAGTGTGGATGATGATGTGAGTAGGCTGACCCAGGGTGGGCTCAGTGAGCAGCTGGAGGGCATTGTCAGTCCTGGGGCATCGAATTTTGGTGACTTTTTGTCCGGGAAAAAGCTGGTCCTCATTCAGAAATTTGCCATTAGAATCAATAAGGATAATAATCTCAGCATCGTTGGTTTTCTTTTGCTCTCCAGATGTTTTGGGATTGTTGGTAGTGGCCTCTCTATGGGGGTCAGTGGGGGAGGGGGTGGGCATTACTACAGGTTGTTGTGATGGTCTGGTGTTAGTCAGGGTGGAGGTGGAGGGCTGTGGTTCAGGTTGAGGGGGGCTGTTGATGGTGATGGAGGGCTGTGGTTGGTGTTGGCAGGCTCTCAGACTGTGGAGCTGCTCCTTGAGGCTGAGGATGGTTTGCTCTCTCCGGTTCAGCTCCTGTCTTACAGCAGTGAGATCTGTTCTCAGAGCTTCTCTGTCCTGCTGTATCTCCTGGACCTCTCCTCTTAGCTCCTGTATGGAGGCCTTCATCTCGTTCCTCACCTGGCTGATCTGGTCCCTTAGCTGCTGTGTGGATTCAGTGGTCTGTTGTGAAAGCAATAGCTCCTTCAGTTCCACCAGCTCTACTTCTTGCAGGGACAGACTCTCCCTCATCTGGGCCACTGTGCTCTCCAGTTGACTGATGTGCCCTGAATGGTCTCCTAAAGGCTGATCCTCTTCCAGCTCTTCCCCTGGTGGAGGCTCTGTGGGGTTGATGGTGCTCTTCTCCTCACTGCTGATGTTCTCCTGTCTCTGTTTCTCAGTCTCTGCCAGAGCTCTGATGGTGTTGAAGTCCTCTTGGACAGAGCTGAAACTGGCCTCATTGCCTTGGAACATGATGGTCCCATTGTGGTAGACATTGACAGTGAGAGGTGGGCTGTCCTTGTCTTCATCTTCGATGACTATCTGTCTCCCACTGCATATGCCTCTCTTCTTGTGATGGTCATAGTGGGCACAGATAGCTTTATGCCACGCATCAGTACTGTCTGTGTACAGTAGTAGGTTACTGATTCCTCCTGTGGGACATATGTCTGCAGTCAGAGCCTCTGGGTTTTCTCTGAGCTTTTTGTGTTTGTAGGCTTTCTTGGCCTGTGTACTTTTGATTTCTTTTGGGTAGCCAATCACAAGGAGGCTGGGCTGTCTCCCGGGAGATCGCAACATTGTTGCAGTTCCTAACTGACGATCTGCTGCTGCTCTGCTGCTACCTAGCACGCTATGTTGAGTTAGCACAGGCTAGCCTTGGTTTCTTGATGTACAAATTACAAATCTCTCTGTCTCTCTCTCTCTCTCTCTCTCTCTCTCTCTCTCTCTCTCTCTCTCTCTCTCTCTCTCTCTCTCCTCTCTCTCTCTCTCTATCCATCCATGGCTCGAGCCCTCTACATAATACTCTTGATGACGTCATCTTTGAGAAACACTGATCCAACAACTCATCCATTCATCCAGGAAATAATCAGTATTATATCTATCTTTATTTATCTGTAATTCATTGTTGTTTTACTGTTTGTTTATTTTTGTAAAAAATATTTAGCTAAAAGTTTATTGTTATTCTTATACTGTATTGTTTCTATCTTTTTTTTTCTATTTAAAGAGTGTTTTTGTAAGATGCTGAAATCTGCTGCTGGAAATCTAATTTCCTTGGGATCAATAGGGATCAATAAAGAGAAGTCTAAGTCTAAGGTGGTTGCAGCCATAAAGTAAAGTACAAGTACCTCAGATTTGTACTTTTACCTGAGCTCTGATGTCACACCACCAGGGGGCGATCATGCGCAGTGAATCGTCTCTCCACACACACACACACA
>NC_041350.1:1376846-1381846 GCF_004354835.1 Perca flavescens | reverse complement strand
TTGCCGGTATCAACCTTTGGATACGGCCCAACCCTACTGGACAGTCTTTGAATGGGAGTGGTTGAAGTGTGTGTCGGCTGCCTCGGGATGCAGAGTGTTAGGGGTAGGGTTGGGTATCGTTTGGTTTTTTTTCGATTCCGGTGCTAAATCGATACTTTTAAAACGGTGCCTAAATGGTGCCTGAACCGGTACTTTTCAATAAAGTTAAAAAAAAAAAAAGAAGAAGGGAAAAAAAGAAGGGTAATAAACAACAGTCAGTGACTTGTTTATTGCTAAGGCCATGGTCAAAATTAAAGATTTAATAATAACGTTATAACTATAACAATAACTTATTTCACCAGTAAATTGCTGTTGAACCCCAGATGGGAAAAGGGTATTTTACAATTACTGTGAATGCACCACAAGGCTACCTGTTTTAAGTGAATCTGTGTTGTTTAATTCCGACAACGGCAGCTGCGAGTGAACGCACCGTCTGTGTAGTTTAATTCCGACCATATGAACATACTGTATATCTATGAATTGTAGAAGTCCTCCACAGTGAAACACAGTCACACTTTACACTGTTTAACGTTAGCTGTTAGCATTTTAACCGTGATTAATCCAGCTGCTAGCTAAAGCTAGGCTAACGTTACATGCTGTCAGGTGTAGTGTAAAGTCAGGCACCGAAATGAGGCACCGAAACTTTCGTTCTTATTCGGTCTCGTTACTACCGTTTACGTCGGCACCGGTTCCCTATTGGCACCGAATTTCGGTACCCAACCCTAGTTAGGGGTGTTGATGGCAGGATGTAGAGTGTCGGGGGTGTTGATGGCAGGATGTAGAGTGTCGGGGGTGTTGATGGCAGGATGTAGAGTGTAGGGGGTGTTGATGGCAGGATGTAGAGTGTCGGGGGTGTTGATGGCAGGATGTAGAGTCTAGGGGGTGTTGATGGCAGGATGTAGAGTGTCGGGGGTGTTGATGGCAGGATGTAGAGTGTTGGGGGTGTTGATGGCAGGATGTAGAGTGTCGGGGGTGTTGATGGCAGGATGTAGAGTGTCGGGGGTGTTGATGGCAGGATGTAGAGTGTCGGGGGTGTTGATGGCAGGATGTAGAGTGTCGGGGTGTTGATGGCAGGATGTAGAGTGTCGGGGGTGTTGATGGCAGGATGTAGAGTGTCGGGGGTGTTGATGGCAGGATGTAGAGTTAGGCCTGTCGCGATAGTCAATAAATCGAGTTATCGCACGATAAAAAAAAATGAGCTCGATAATTTTTCCGGCCGCGATAATTTCCATTTGCATGTTTGTTTGTTTGTTTGTTTTCCTCGTCTCTCTCTACCAGAGAGACTGGAGGAACACTCTCGGTTCCTGAGCGTAACGAGGAGTGAACCCTCTTGTCAGTCTTTGTGTGGGCGGGACTCCAGGCCAAGAGAGAGAGACAGAAAAACGCTAGTTGAGAGCTGGAGCAGGGTTTCCCGCAGCACTTTGCAGTTAAGGCGCCGTCAAAAAAAAAAGTATATGAGCGATATCCACCGTGTTACTCGGCGTCCCGTTTTCTTCCTTTCATTCCAAACCACACAGCTGACAACCTGCAGGTGGAGGAGGTGGAGACGGGCTCGGACATACACGCCGCTGGACTCGTCAGTCTCGCAAGCGGTTTCGAGAAAGTTGCTGCATGTGTCCGACAATGCACAGTGTGTGTGTGTGTGTGTGTGCCTACAGTGTGTGTGTGTGTGTGTGTGTGTGTGTGTGTGTGTGTGTGTGTGTGTGTGTGTGTGTGTGTGTGTGTGTGTGTGTGTGTGTGTGTGTGTGTGTGTGTGTGTGTGTGTGTGTGTGTGTGTGTCCGCCCGAAGCTCCGACCTGAAGAGGAGCAGAAGCCGCACCTTCGCCAAAATGAAGACTGAAAAACAGAACTATTTTGGTACATTTACTGGCCACGTGGCATATAGCCATACAGATAGATTTAATTTATTAATTATATATTATTTAATATTTAGTGTTAAATAATTGTAAAATGTAGTACAGAGTCTGTAGTCTGAGAACTTACGTGTCACAAACGGCAATCCCACAACTGTACATCAGCGTGAAAGACGACATACTAAAGGAGATCAAAGACATATTGTGGATATTTAAAATGTCTTCCAGTTCCAGTGTTAAATATTCTTTAGAAATAAAAGTATATTGATCTTTGAAAAGGTGTACCTGCATTATTATGCCATTATCATTATATTAGATGCAAATGGTCTCTCGATGACAATATTATCGTTTATCGCAATAATTTCTGAGACAATTTATCGTCCAGCAAAATTTGTTATTGTGACAGGCCTATGTAGAGTGTCGGGGGTGTTGATGGCAGGATGTAGAGTGTCGGGGGTGTTGATGGCAGGATGTAGAGTGTCGGGGGTGTTGATGGCAGGATGTAGAGTGTCGGGGGTGTTGATGGCAGGATGTAGAGTGTTGGGGGTGTTGATGGCAGGATGTAGAGTGTTGGGGGTGTTGATGGCAGGATGAAAAAAGGGGAAAAAACATTTGAAAGAAGTAACAACATGAAAAAGTTGCGTGTGTGTGTCTCTGTGTGTGTGTGTGTGTGTGTGTGTGTGTGTGTGTGTGTGTGTGTGTGTGTGTCTCTCTGTGTGTGTGTGTGTGTCTCTGTGTGTGTGTGTGTCTCTGTGTGTGTGTGTGTGTGTGTGTCTCTGTGTCTCTGTGTGTGTGTGTGTGTGTGTCTCTGTGTGTGTGTGTGTGTGTGTGTGTGTGTGTGTGTGTGTGTGTGTGTGTGTGTGTGTGTGTGTGTGTGTGTGTGTGTGTGTGTGTGTGTGTGTGTGTGTGTGTGTGTGTGTGTGTGTGTGTGTGTGTGTGTGTGTGTGTGTGTGTGTGTGTGTCTCCCTGGCTGGCTCTGGGGGGAGAGTTTGTGGCGATCTGCAGAAGTGAACAACAACACTGACACAACACAATGAGTCGGTGAGATGCGTTCAGGGCCCTCAGGAGGTTTTTAAAGTGGGTTTAAATATGTGTTTTTCGTCACTATTTGAAGTTTTTGAAGAATGTTTTTTTTTTTTTTTTCAGCGATTTTATTTTTTTCAAATGCTATAAAATTAAATCAAACACCCAAATTCAAAGAAAGTAGTGAACTGATGATTTATTTGACATGTGAAGAGCTTCGTAGGGAACCATCCACGCTAGTTTCTTTGACAATTTGGTTGAAAGAAATCAAATTTCTGATACTGAAACCTTTTAAAAAGGGATTTTTAACAAAAGGGATAAATGACAGAGGTGCTGCAAGTGTGCCAAGAAAGACCAAAGAAAAGCACATAAACATCGTAAATAGACACATGCACACACACACACACACACACACAGAGACACACGTGCACACACAAGCGCACACACAGAGACACACACACACACACACACACACAGAGACACACGTGCACACACAAGCGCACACACAGAGAGACACACACACAGGCAGAGACACACGCACACACACACACACACACACAGTCACACACACACACACACAAGCGCACACACACATGCAGAGACACACGCACACACACAGACACACACACACACATGCAGACACACACACACACACACACACACACACACGGAGAGACACACAGGCAGAGGCACACAAACACGCAGAGACACACGCACACACACACACACACACACACACACAGTCACACACACACACACACAAGCGCACACGCACACACACACACACATGCAGAGACACACACACACACGCGCACACACACACACACACACACAGAGACACACACATGCAGAGACACACACGCACACACACAGGCAGAGACACACGCGCACACACACACACACACACACACACACACACACACACACACACACACACACCGACAGGTCAGTACGTTGTCTGTGCAGATGTCAGCTGAGGAACCAGGAAGTGTGTCTGACTCCTCTTCTCTTCTCGGTTCGTCCTGTAGGCGTGTTCACCAAGCATCCGACCAATCAGACGCTGTCTCAGGGGAACGCGGCGCGGCTGGGCTGTGCCGTGCAGGGCCTGCCGGAGCCCGACATCGTGTGGATGAAGGACGGAGAGAAGCTCTACAGCACGGACCAGATGTTCATCACTCTGGGAGAGCAGCACTGGGAGACCTACCACAGGTTCATACTCATACATCAGTCAATAATCTATCAATAATGTATCAGTCAATATTCTATCAATCAATCAATAATCTATCAGTCAATAATCTATCAGTATCATCACATTGGGAGACCTACCACAGGTTCATACTAATATATCAATCAATCAATTATCAGTCAATAATCTATCAATCAATAATCTATCAGTATCATCACTCTGGGAGAGCAGCACTGGGAGAACTACCACAGGTTCATACTCATATATCAATCAATAATCTATCAGTCAATAATCTATCAATCAATAATCTATCAATCAATAATCTATCAATCAATAATCGATCAGTATCATCACACTGGGAGACCTACCACAGGTTCATACAAATATATCAATCAATCAATAATCTATCAGTCAATAATCAATCAATCAATAATCTATCGGAAATGTACCACAAGTTAATACTCATATATCAGTCAATCTAATCAATCAATCAATAATCGATCAGTATCATTACACTGGGAGACCTACCACAGGTTCATCATCATCTATCAGTCAATCATCTATCAATATCATGTGTGTAAAATGTACGGGGGAAATTGAAACACATTCTTGACTAGGGTTGGGTACCGAAACTCGGTGCCAATAGGGAACCGGTGCCGACGTAAACGGTAGTAACGAGACCGAATAAGAACGAAAGTTTCGGTGCCTCATTTCGGTGCCTGACTTTACACTACACCTGACAGCATGTAACGTTAGCCTAGCTTTAGCTAGCAGCTGGATTAATCACGGTTAAAATGCTAACAGCTAACGTTAAACAGTGTAAAGTGTGACTGTGTTTCACTGTGGAGGACTTCTACAATTCATAGATATACAGGATGTTCATATGGTCGGAATTAAAC
>NC_041350.1:1366846-1374346 GCF_004354835.1 Perca flavescens | reverse complement strand
TTTCCTGCTGTGTCCTGTGACCCTGAACACATCTCTTTCCTCCAGCAGATTTCCCATCATGCCCCTGTGCTTCCTGTCTCTTTCAGGCGTCCCTCACTTCGTGCGCGAGCCGCAGGACGTGGCCACGCTCCCCGGCGCTCCGTTCAACCTGACGTGTGGCGCGCTGGGCCCCCCCGAGCCCGTGGAGGTGCTGTGGTACCTGGGGGGCGTCCCGCAGGGCTCGCCGCAGCCCTCCCCCTCCATCATCACCGTCGCAGGTCAGACTCCTCCCACCATATTCTGGCTCCTCCCACTAAATATTCAGACTCCTCCCACCTTGCACTAAATACTCAGACTCCTCCCACTAAATATTTAGACTCCTCCCACCTTGCACTAAATATTCAGACTCCTCCCACTAAATATTCTGACTCCTCCCACCTTGCACTAAATCTTCAGACTCCTCCCACTAAATACTCAGACTCCTCCCTCCTCGCACTAAATATTCAGACTCCTCCCACCTTGCACTAAATATTCAGACTCCTCCCACCTTGCACTAAATATTCAGACTCCTCGCACTAAATATTCAGACTCCTCCCACCTCGCGCTAAATGTTCAGACTCCTCCCACCCTTCACTAAATATTGAGACTCCTCCCACTAAATGTTCAGACTCCTCCCACCTTTCACTAAATATTCAGACTCCTCCCACTAAATGTTCAGACTCCTCCCACCTTGCGCGAATTACTCAGACTCCTCCCACCTTGCACTAAATATTCAGACTCCTATTCAGACTTCTGTTAACATATGGAAGACAAGAAATACATCACAGTGTGCAAAACCAATAAAAACAAATTAAAAAGTAATCTGTCTTTCTGTCTGTCTGTATATATGTCTGTCTGTCTGTCTGTCTCTCTGTCTGTCTGTCTGTTTCTGTCTCCCTGCTTGTCTCTCTCGGCCTGCCTGCCTGTCTCTCTGTCTGTCTGTCTGTCTGTCCGTCCCTCTGTCTGTCCGTTTTCCTGTCGGTCTGTATCTCTGTCTGTCTGCCTGTCTGTCTCCCTGCTTGTCTGCCTGTCTGCCTGCCTTTCTGCCTGCCTGTCTGCAGTGAACAGCAGTGTGAAGTTTTACTGTGAAGCGAAGAACACCAGAGGAATCTCCGTCTCTAGAACTGGAACAGTTCACATTAAAGGTCAGTTTACCCCCCCTCCCTCCCAGACCCTTAGACCCCTAGACCCCATTCTTTAATGTCCCCCCAGTGTTAGCATGGTTAGCATCGCTAAGCCTCTGTCCTGATTGGTTCCTGAGCATCCCTTGCTTTATCGTCCGCTTTAAAATAAATGGGAGCATCATCACTGTTGATGCTAAATGAACGTCATGCTGTATTTAAGAAGACTTGAAACTAGCGATTGACAGACTTTTTTTTTTTTTTCTCTCTTTATTTGATCAGGGACAATGCACAAAAAACATTAGTCTATATAAGAAGA
The DNA here is from genome assembly GCF_004354835.1 of Perca flavescens. Taxonomy (NCBI): domain Eukaryota; kingdom Metazoa; phylum Chordata; class Actinopteri; order Perciformes; family Percidae; genus Perca; species Perca flavescens. The sequence continues at coordinate 1,372,888 of NC_041350.1, read as the reverse complement.
GATGTCATGTGCCAGGTTATAGCAGAAAATGCTAAATTCCACCCGCAGTCCCTGGACAGGTTGATGTTATATTTTGAAGCTAATGGAGTCTCCCCCTGCTGGTAGTCAGATATAATGCAGGTTTAAGGAGTCTCCCCCTGCTGGTAGTCAGATATAATACAGGTTTAAGGAGTCTCCCCCTGCTGGTAGTCAGATATAATACAGGTTTAAGGAGTCTCCCCCTGCTGGTAGTCAGATATAATACAGGTTTAAGGAGTCTCCCCTGCTGGTAGTCAGATATAATACAGGTTTAAGGAGTCTCCCCTGCTGGTAGTCAGATATAATACAGGTTTAAGGAGTCTCCCCCTGCTGTTAGTCAGATATAATGCAGGTTTAAGGAGTCTCCCCTGCTGGTAGTCAGATATAATACAGGTTTAAGGAGTCTCCCCTGCTGGTAGTCAGATATAATACAGGTTTAAGGAGTCTCCCCTGCTGGTAGTCAGATATAATGCAGGTTTAAGGAGTCTCCCCTGCTGGTAGTCAGATATAATGCAGGTTTAAGGAGTCTCCCCTGCTGGTAGTCAGATATAATGCAGGTTTAAGGAGTCTCCTCCTGCTGGTAGTCAGATATAATACAGGTTTAAGGAGTCTCCCCTGCTGTTAGTCAGATATAATGCAGGTTTAAGGAGTCTCCCCTGCTGGTAGTCAGATATAATACAGGTTTAAGGAGTCTCCCCTGCTGGTAGTCAGATATAATGCAGGTTTAAGGAGTCTCCCCTGCTGGTAGTCAGATATAATACAGGTTTAAGGAGTCTCCCCTGCTGGTAGTCAGATATAATGCAGGTTTAAGGAGTCTCCCCTGCTGGTAGTCAGATATAATGCAGGTTTAAGGAGTCTCCCCTGCTGGTAGTCAGATATAATACAGGTTTAAGGAGTCCCCCTGCTGGTAGTCAGATATAATGCAGGTTTAAGGAGTCTCCCCTGCTGGTAGTCAGATATAATGCAGGTTTAAGGAGTCTCCCCTGCTGTTAGTCAGATATAATGCAGGTTTAAGGAGTCTCCCCTGCTGGTAGTCAGATATAATGCAGGTTTAAGGAGTCTCCCCTGCTGGTAGTCAGATATAATACAGGTTTAAGGAGTCTCCCCTGCTGGTAGTCAGATATAATACAGGTTTAAGGAGTCTCCCCTGCTGTTAGTCAGATATAATGCAGGTTTAAGGAGTCTCCCCTGCTGGTAGTCAGATATAATGCAGGTTTAAGGAGTCTCCCCTGCTGGTAGTCAGATATAATACAGGTTTAAGGAGTCTCCCCTGCTGTTAGTCAGATATAATGCAGGTTTAAGGAGTCTCCCCTGCTGGTAGTCAGATATAATACAGGTTTAAGGAGTCTCCCCTGCTGGTAGTCAGATATAATACAGGTTTAAGGAGTCTCCCCTGCTGGTAGTCAGATATAATGCAGGTTTAAGGAGTCTCCCCTGCTGGTAGTCAGATATAATGCAGGTTTAAGGAGTCTCCCCTGCTGGTAGTCAGATATAATGCAGGTTTAAGGAGTCTCCCCTGCTGGTAGTCAGATATAATACAGGTTTAAGGAGTCTCCCCTGCTGGTAGTCAGATATAATGCAGGTTTAAGGAGTCTCCCCTGCTGGTAGTCAGATATAATGCAGGTTTAAGGAGTCTCCCCTGCTGTTAGTCAGATATAATGCAGGTTTAAGGAGTCTCCCCTGCTGGTAGTCAGATATAATGCAGGTTTAAGGAGTCTCCCCTGCTGGTAGTCAGATATAATACAGGTTTAAGGAGTCTCCCCTGCTGTTAGTCAGATATAATGCAGGTTTAAGGAGTCTCCCCTGCTGGTAGTCAGATATAATACAGGTTTAAGGAGTCTCCCCTGCTGGTAGTCAGATATAATACAGGTTTAAGGAGTCTCCCCTGCTGGTAGTCAGATATAATGCAGGTTTAAGGAGTCTCCCCTGCTGGTAGTCAGATATAATGCAGGTTTAAGGAGTCTCCCCTGCTGGTAGTCAGATATAATGCAGGTTTAAGGAGTCTCCTCCTGCTGGTAGTCAGATATAATACAGGTTTAAGGAGTCTCCCCTGCTGTTAGTCAGATATAATGCAGGTTTAAGGAGTCTCCCCTGCTGGTAGTCAGATATAATGCAGGTTTAAGGAGTCTCCTCCTGCTGGTAGTCAGATATAATACAGGTTTAAGGAGTCTCCCCTGCTGTTAGTCAGATATAATGCAGGTTTAAGGAGTCTCCCCTGCTGGTAGTCAGATATAATACAGGTTTAAGGAGTCTCCCCTGCTGGTAGTCAGATATAATGCAGGTTTAAGGAGTCTCCCCTGCTGGTAGTCAGATATAATACAGGTTTAAGGAGTCTCCCCTGCTGGTAGTCAGATATAATGCAGGTTTAAGGAGTCTCCCCTGCTGGTAGTCAGATATAATGCAGGTTTAAGGAGTCTCCCCTGCTGGTAGTCAGATATAATACAGGTTTAAGGAGTCTCCCCTGCTGGTAGTCAGATATAATGCAGGTTTAAGGAGTCTCCCCTGCTGGTAGTCAGATATAATGCAGGTTTAAGGAGTCTCCCCTGCTGTTAGTCAGATATAATGCAGGTTTAAGGAGTCTCCCCTGCTGGTAGTCAGATATAATGCAGGTTTAAGGAGTCTCCCCTGCTGGTAGTCAGATATAATACAGGTTTAAGGAGTCTCCCCTGCTGGTAGTCAGATATAATACAGGTTTAAGGAGTCTCCCCTGCTGTTAGTCAGATATAATGCAGGTTTAAGGAGTCTCCCCTGCTGGTAGTCAGATATAATGCAGGTTTAAGGAGTCTCCCCTGCTGGTAGTCAGATATAATACAGGTTTAAGGAGTCTCCCCTGCTGTTAGTCAGATATAATGCAGGTTTAAGGAGTCTCCCCTGCTGGTAGTCAGATATAATACAGGTTTAAGGAGTCTCCCCTGCTGGTAGTCAGATATAATACAGGTTTAAGGAGTCTCCCCTGCTGGTAGTCAGATATAATGCAGGTTTAAGGAGTCTCCCCTGCTGGTAGTCAGATATAATGCAGGTTTAAGGAGTCTCCCCTGCTGGTAGTCAGATATAATGCAGGTTTAAGGAGTCTCCCCTGCTGGTAGTCAGATATAATGCAGGTTTAAGGAGTCTCCCCTGCTGGTAGTCAGATATAATACAGGTTTAAGGAGTCTCCCCTGCTGTTAGTCAGATATAATGCAGGTTTAAGGAGTCTCCCCTGCTGGTAGTCAGATATAATACAGGTTTAAGGAGTCTCCCCTGCTGGTAGTCAGATATAATACAGGTTTAAGGAGTCTCCCCTGCTGGTAGTCAGATATAATGCAGGTTTAAGGAGTCTCCCCCTGCTGGTAGTCAGATATAATGCAGGTTTAAGGAGTCTCCCCCTGCTGGTAGTCAGATATAATGCAGGTTTAAGGAGTCTCCTCCTGCTGGTAGTCAGATATAATACAGGTTTAAGGAGTCTCCCCCTGCTGTTAGTCAGATATAATGCAGGTTTAAGGAGTCTCCCCCTGCTGGTAGTCAGATATAATACAGGTTTAAGGAGTCTCCCCTGCTGGTAGTCAGATATAATGCAGGTTTAAGGAGTCTCCCCTGCTGGTAGTCAGATATAATGCAGGTTTAAGGAGTCTCCCCTGCTGGTAGTCAGATATAATACAGGTTTAAGGAGTCTCCCCTGCTGTTAGTCAGATATAATGCAGGTTTAAGGAGTCTCCCCTGCTGGTAGTCAGATATAATGCAGGTTTAAGGAGTCTCCCCTGCTGGTAGTCAGATATAATGCAGGTTTAAGGAGTCTCCCCTGCTGGTAGTCAGATATAATGCAGGTTTAAGGAGTCTCCCCCTGCTGGTAGTCAGATATAATGCAGGTTTAAGGAGTCTCCCCCTGCTGGTAGTCAGATATAATGCAGGTTTAAGGAGTCTCCCCTGCTGGTAGTCAGATATAATGCAGGTTTAAGGAGTCTCCCCTGCTGGTAGTCAGATATAATGCAGGTTTAAGGAGTCTCCCCTGCTGGTAGTCAGATATAATGCAGGTTTAAGGAGTCTCCCCTGCTGGTAGTCAGATATAATACAGGTTTAAGGAGTCTCCTCCTGCTGGTAGTCAGATATAATGCAGGTTTAAGGAGTCTCCCCCTGCTAGTAGTCAGATATAATGCAGGTTTAAGGAGTCTCCCCCTGCTAGTGGTCAGATATAATGCAGGTTTAAGGAGTCTCCCCCTGCTGGTAGTCAGATATAATGCAGGTTTAAGGAGTCTCCCCTGCTGGTAGTCAGATATAATGCAGGTTTAAGGAGTCTCCCCCTGCTGGTAGTCAGATATAATGCAGGTTTAAGGAGTCTCCCCCTGTTGGTAGTCAAATATAATGCAGGTTTAAGGAGTGTCCCCCTGCTGGTAGTCAGATATAATGCAGGTTTAAGGAGTCTCCCCTGCTGGTAGTCAGATATAATGCAGGTTTAAGGAGTCTCCCCTGCTGGTAGTCAGATATAATACAGGTTTAAGGAGTCTCCCCTGCTGGTAGTCAGATATAATGCAGGTTTAAGGAGTCTCCCCTGCTGGTAGTCAGATATAATACAGGTTTAAGGAGTCTCCCCTGCTGGTAGTCAGATATAATGCAGGTTTAAGGAGTCTCCCCCTGCTGGTAGTCAGATATAATGCAGGTTTAAGGTGCCATCGGGGCGCAGATACCATTTTTTGCAGATATAAAAATAACATGCATCTTCAATAACAGACAGTTTATATTAAAGTGAGCAGACAGGGCATGTTTAAACAAACCAAGTGAAGAAATTGATCTTATTTCCACAGATCGATTATTCCAATCTGCTGGAGCCTTAAACTTAAAAGCTCTTTTGCCAATTGTTTTTTTTAACTCGCGGGACAGAGAAGTAGAGTTGAGTAGAGTGCTGAACTTCATAGTTTGACTTATAAGGTACAAGATACTGTTTTAAATGAGGAGGATAATTGAAATAAATACATTTAAATATAAGTTGGAGCCAGTGAGTGTGTGCAGAACGAATAAGTTGAAAAAGTAAGTTATTCCTGCTGCCGTTTGCATTGTGAATGACTTTCTCAACATGTACCTGTACCTGCTGGGGATCCCCGTGTGGTTGCTGTCTACGTAGCCGACTGCAGGGGATAGTAAACTAGAGGATCAGAACTAGAGCTGTTGAAATTAATCAAATAATTGATGCATGGAATCGTGAACATGGACGATGCTGCATCGATAATCGGCCGGCTCATAATCCGTTATTTCTGTTTATAATGTAATGTCGGCCTAACAACATTTCTGTTTACATATTCTGGTATGTTTTTGCACATTCAGGAAGTGCCATGTGCTCAGTGCTGTATAGTGTTATGTATCCAAGTTATTTAGTATTAGAGCAATGCAGAATGTTTGGTTTTTGAAGCTTGAAAAGCTATGAATTAAATATCCTACATGGCTTTAGTAGAAACATGATTAAATATTCTACATGGCTTTAATAGAAACATGATTAAATATCCTACATGGCTTTAATAGAAACATGATTAAATATCCTACATGGCTTTAGTAGAAACATGATTAAATATCCTACATGGCTTTAATAGAAACATGATTAAATATCCTACATGGCTTTAATAGAAACATGATTAAATATCCTACATGGCTTTAGTAGAAACATGATTAAATATCCTACATGGCTTTAATAGAAACATGATTAAATATCCTACATGGCTTTAATAGAAACATGATTAAATATCCTACATGGCTTTAGTAGAAACATGATTAAATATCCTACATGGCTTTAATAGAAACATGATTAAATATCCTACATGGCTTTAATAGAAACGTGGATTTGACGCATCGTGATGCATCGAGATATCAAATTGAATCGCTGACATGATAATCGTAATCGAATCAAGAGATCAGTGAAGATTCACACATATATTTTTAACCGGTTCCAACTCGCTATTGTTTCTTAATGGAATCGTTAGTAAAGTCTGGAGTTTATTTAAGTTGAAAAGGTATAATAAATGCCCCCCCCCCCGTCTCAGTGTTGCCGGGGGCACCGGT
>NC_041350.1:1346846-1349346 GCF_004354835.1 Perca flavescens | reverse complement strand
AATATTTCACCAGTAATAAGACCAAAATAATATTATTAAAGTAAAGAAATGCATACTATGATAATATCTACATATATGTTGCTAGATGTAGTATTATAGTTTAAAAAATATCAAAACAACAAAGCAGCTTCCCTGGCCGAAATAGACCGAAATAATAACATTAAAGTGCCCATATTATGAAAAAAACACTTTTTCTGGGATTTGGGGTGTTCTTTTGTGCCTCTGGTGCTTCCACACACATACAAACTTTGAAAACATCCATCCATGGTGTTCTGAGTGAGATCCGGTGTCTGAATGTGTCCTGCCTTCAGTCTCCTGGTGAGCTGGTCAAAATCGGCTCGGACTGTGACGTCACAGTCCGAAATGAGCTGGCTAACCACAACCGTTAGCTCGTAGCGTTAGCATGCTAATTCTAACGTAGCATGCTACGTCGTTCTCAATAGCAAAGCACTGCTACAACACACACAAGTTCACCATAATCTACAAAATAACTACTTACATGTGCTCCCTCATTTAGAAGTCTCCCAGCTGATCCTGCCTTGTAACTGACCAAAGTTGGAGAAACAGGCTTTCTTTTACTGTCTCTAGAGTTAGCTAGCTGACATGATCTACATCTGAGCTACTGAGCATGTGCGAGTGCAATCAAAGATAGTATAGAAGAAGAAGATCAAAAGAGGTCTCACTCTGTAGCTAAAACAGAAACCAGGTGAAAAGAGGATCTGCAGCAGTGAGAGAGAGCTGTGCAGTACAACAACAATATGGTGTTTTTTGAAAATGAAACCATGTAAACCTATTCTGGTACAACCTTAAAATACAGTTATGAACCTGAAAATGAGCATAATATGGGCGCTTTAAAAGAAATACAATTAAACCATGATAAGATCTGGTGAATAAATGTTGATTAAAACAGCGGTTATTGGGCTAAAAATACCAATAACAGCAAAGCTGTATTCAGCTTCTCTGTACAGAAATAAACGTGCTGTGATCAGGGAATCTGTGCGTAGACCACGGATGATGATGTCATTGACCTACATTGAAAAGGAGGTGGCGTCAGACCAGTGGAGGTGTCGGTAAGAACAGTTCTTGTCCAATCACTTTCAATTCCACAATTCTTTTATTCCGAGCATTATCAAGAAGACAGGTTACAGGTTTGTATGGTTACGTGTTTGGGTGTGTGGTTTATAGAGCCATAACGCACACAAGGCAGGAAACACAGCATGTCCAGCATCAAAGATCCTCCATGTGGTTTTGAACAAACATACATGCATCGCATCCGTGGGCCCGTCACAGAATTTTCGGCGAATCTGTGAAACTGCCACAGTTTTTGAGTTAAAGGAACACGCCGACTTATTGGGAATTTAGCTTATTCACGTAACCCCCAGAGTTAGACTAGTCCATACATACCCTTCTCATCTCCGTGCGTGCTGTAACGCTGTCTGACGGCTCCAGCGGCATCAGGCCAGCACAGATCCTGCAGGTGAATGGTTCCAGTAATCCTACTGCTCCCAATAAGTGACAAAATAACTCCAACATGTTCCTATTTACATGTTGTGATTTATAGAGTCACAGCGTGTACAAAAAACAACGTAACATGAGACACAGCCATCTTCTAACTGTAAACAAACCGGGAACTATATTCTTAGGCGGAAGAATATAGTACTTGGGCGGAGTGATATGCTCGCAGCAAGCCTGTCTGAGAATATAGTTCCCGGTTTGTTTACTGTTAGAAGACGGCTGTGTCTCATGTTACGTTGTTTTTTGTACACGCTGTGACTCTACAAATCACAACATGTAAATAGGAACATGTTGGAGTTATTTTGTCACTTTTGTCACAATTCGGAGCAGTAGGCTAGTTGGAACCAGTTACCTGCAGGATCTGTGCTAAGCTAGGCTAATGCTGGAACCGTCAGGCAGCGTTACAACACGCACGGAGATGAGAAGGGTATGTATGGACTAGTCTTACTCTTGAGGTTTCCTGTAAATAAGCTAAATTCCCAATAAGTCGGCATGTTCCTTTAAGGGGCCGTGTTCATTTCACAGAACTCTGTGAGACCGGCAGCCTGTAGGCTACTACGAAGCAAGATCACCATGCTGGATGTCTTCAGTTACCCGGCTTCACCTAACCTATCTAGCAACCATCTAGCAACATATATGTAGATATTATCATAGTATGCATTTCTTTACTTTAATAATATTATTTTGGTCTTATTACTGGTGAAATATTACAGTAGGCTGTAAGACAGAACACGATATGATCAGAGTTGGGCGCATGCAAAGCCGATTTCCCACAATGCAATGCCGGCATTCATTTCAGAGAATCAGACAACGATCAGCGGGTCTTTAACGCCAGCATCGCTTCAATATACATATATATATAATCAGTGGTTTAGTCATCAGCAACAACATGTTGCTCAGTTTTGTTCCAGTAAGTTATGCACCATAATAACGTTTAAAAAAATTCACGTGTACAGTATATATCTATGGTCCTGGTAGGCTTATA
>NC_041350.1:1304346-1341846 GCF_004354835.1 Perca flavescens | reverse complement strand
ACACCTATCACCATTTCTAGCCACTGGGGGGCCATAGGCAGGCTGGGGGAACTCATACTAATGTTAAAAAAACCTCATAAAGTGACATTTTCATACCATGGGACCTTTTTAATAAGATATTTCTAACATTACAGTAACAGTAGAGTAACTCATGTACTGCTGATTCTTTGTGTCTCGCCATCAGCTACGAGCTGATGCACAGCTGCTGGAGTCCCGTCCCTAAATGTCGTCCCAGTTTCCAGGACGTGGTCGTCCAGCTGGAGGCGCTGCTGCTGAGCCTGTCCCCCGCCGCGGCGGCCCGAGAGGCGCTGCTCTACGTGAACCTGGAGGGCGAGCCGGGGGGGGCGGCCGAGGCCCAGGAGGACGAGCCGAGCTGGGCCGTCCCGTGGCAGCGGCGCGCCGAGGACGAGGAGAGAGAGACGGACTGGCTGATGGTCGGCTCCGCGGCGGCGCTCGCCATCGGGGGAGACTACAGGTACATCATCGGACCCTGTGGGGGAGGGGAGGGGGGGGACGCGCTGCAGGACGGACTCAGAGACGAAGAGGACGATGTCGTCATTAACGTCTGACCAATCACAGCAGCGTACCCGGACCGGAGGCGGATTCTCTCTGCTGGAGGTTAAAAGGTTTTATTTTTTGAAATTTTTATTTCTATCCATATTTTTAATTTAATACATACTGTGTACATATACCTATACTTATAGTACAAGCCAAAAGTTTGGACACAAGTTCTCATTCAATGCGTTTCCTTTTTATTTTCATGACTATTTACATTGTAGATTCTCACTGAAGGCATCAAAACTATGAATGAACACATATGGAATTATGTACTTAACAAAAAAGTGTGAAATAACTGAAAACATGTCTTATATTTTAGATTCTTCAAAGTAGCCCCCCTTTGCTTTTTTTGATAACTCTGCAAACCCTTGGTGTTCTCTCAACGAGCTTCATGAGGTAGTCACCTGAAATGGTTTTACCTTCACAGGTGTGCCTTGTCAGGGTTCATTAGTGGAATTTGTTCCCTTATTAATAAAAAAGCAAAGGGTGACTACTTTGAAGAATCTAAAATATAAGACATGTTTTCAGTTATTTTACACTTTTTTGTTAAGTACATAACTCCATATGTGTTCATTCATAGTTTTGATGCCTTCAGTGAGAATCTACAATGTAAATAGTCATGAAAATAAAAAGGAAACGCATTGAATGAGAAGGTGTGATCCAAACTTTTGGCCTGTACTGTATATTGGTTAATATTCCATTTAGAGAATGTGTGATGTGCACCAACAACACTAAAACAAATTCCTTGTATGTGTTAAAAAACCTACTTGGCAATAAAACCCATTCTGATTCTGTAAAACACTAAAAGACAGGAAGCCACGTCTGGCCCGTTAACAGAGAAACTAGCTCCGTACCTCGTGGCTCTGATCACGATACGATAGGCTGTCGGCTCTTTGGACAACGATAGGACTTACAGTCTGTCAACTAAAATATGATTGGACAGTTTTATTACTGGGCTCCTCCAGACATTTAGATGTGAAACAAACTACTCTTTTTAATAAAAAATAATAAATACGGGAAGTGGGAATCTTACAGACGATATGTATGGATGTAAGTATGTATATTTATACAGGGTTCAAAGTTAGCACCGTTTACCAGCCAAATGCTGGTGAAATATGCAAGTGGCTGGTAGATTTGCTTCACTAACCAGCCAAAAAAAAAAACAATGGTAATCTATGGAGTGGCTGGTAATATTTGAACATTCACTAGCCATTTGGCTGGTGGACGAAAAAGTTAATTTTGAATCCTGTATGTATATATATATATGTATGTATATATATATATGTATGTATATATGTATGTAAATATATATATGTATGTATGTATATGTATGTATGTATGTATGTATGTATGTATGTATGTATGTATGTATGTATGTATGTATGTATGTATGTATATATATATATATATATATATATATATATATATATATATATATATATATATATATATATATATATATATATATATATATATATATATATATATATATATATATATATATATATATCGTTACAACTGGAGGTACAAACTGCTGACAGAGTTAAACTATTTTCTCCGTTGGTTAATGTGCTGATGGAGTCTGAGGAGATCTGAAAGCTGTGCGAATAGAAATAACTGCAGCATTGTTGGCCAAAAGTTTATCACCTACTTAGAAGGTATTCTCTTCTAATTAGGACATGAAACTCTGTGTGTGTGTGTGTGTGTGTGTGTGTGTGTGTGTGTGTGTGTGTGTGTGTGTGTGTGTGTGTGTGTGTGTGTGTATAATCACCCCTCCTTGTTATTTTAGGTTAATTAAATGTAGGTAGTGACAAAGAAACTCATATTTCTGATACAGATATTTTGAAATCAGTCAAATCTGACCTGAAGACAACAGGAGGGTTGGGTGATTCGGGGGATTATTTTGGATTTGTGTCTTTTCTTAAAGCCCAATAGTCGATGCAGTTCTTTTAGTCGTCCACTGTAATAAACTTAGTTTGTTGTTCAGAAAAAGACATTTGAAGACGTAGCTTTGACTTTATGGTTTATATTTTCTGATATTTCTAGACGTAATGACTAACCGATCATTTAAATAATCGCTGCAGCCGAAAAGTGACTTTAAATTAAACATCGATGATGAGGTGATTCTTTTCTCTAATACAGAATACGCGGAGTCATTATTAAATGAGTCATAACAACAACATGAGGATAACCGATGTTACCATGAGTCCGCTATGTCAGCGATTATATCGTTACCTAGCAGGTTGAATAACTTGGATGGATAGTTAGCTAGCTTTTTTGGTAGCTTGATGGGTAGTTAGCTAGCTTGTCTGGTAGTTTAGTTTATTAAGGATCCCCTTTAGCTGACGCCTTGGTGACCAGCTAGTCTTCCTGGGGTCCAACACTACATTTAATGGTAGCTTGATGTATAGTTAGCTAGCTTGATGGGTAGTTAGCTAGCTTGTTTAATAACTTGATGGATAGCTAGCTTGCTAACTCCACCCACTGTGCTTTCACTGGTTACACAAAACAAGCTGAACAAAGTTGTCAGTCATCTGGCGAGAGCGCTGTGCTTTTCTACGCTGACCACTGAGTGTAAATAAAACATTAAGTTACAAATTAGTAAATTACATTTTACTAATTTAGCGGCTGGCTGGATAGTTAGCTGGCTAGCTTGCTAGGAGGCTTAGTTCTGCGTTATTATGGATTCCACATAACTTCTAGGCAAGTCCCGCTCTACGAAGCAGCCCGATTGGTTGTGGTTAGGACCAATAGTAGCGTGTGAATGCAACTGAAGGGCCAATAGCAACGTGTGAATGCCATTGAAGGGCCAATAGTAGCTTGTGAATGCCACTGAAGGGCCAATAGTAACGTGTGAATGCCACTGAAGGGCCAATAGTAACGTGTGAATGCCACTGAAGGGCCAATAGTAGCGTGTGACTGCCATTGAAGGGCCAATAGCAGCGTGTGAATGCCATTGAAGGGCCAATAGTAGCGTGTGACTGGCATTGAAGGGCCAATAGTAGCGTGTGAATGCCATTGAAGGGCCAATAGTAGCGTGTGAATGCTGCTGAAGGGCCAATAGCAGCGTGTGAATGCTGCTGAAGGGCCAATAGCAGCGTGTGAATGCCATTGAAGGGCCAATAGTAGCGTGTGAATGCTGCTGAAGGGCCAATAGCAGCGTGTGAATGCCATTGAAGGGCCAATAGTAGCGTGTGAATGCCATTGAAGGGCCAATAGTAGCGTGTGAATGCTGCTGAAGGGCCAATAGCAGCGTGTGAATGCAATTGAAGGGCCAATAGTAGCGTGTGAATGCTGCTGAAGGGCCAATAGTAGCGTGTGAATGCCATTGAAGGGCCAATAGTAGCGTTGAATGCCATTGAAGAGCCAATAGTAGCGTGTGAATGCAATTGAAGGGCCAATAGTAGCGTGTGAATGCCATTGAAGGGCCAATAGTAGCGTTGAATGCCATTGAAGAGCCAATAGCAGCGTGTGAATGCCATTGAAGAGCCAATAGTAGCGTGTGAATGCCATTGAAGGGCCAATAGCAGCGTGTGAATGCTGCTGAAGGGCCAATAGCAGCGTGTGAATGCCATTGAAGGGCCAATAGTAGCGTGTGAATGCCATTGAAGGGCCAATAGTAGCGTGTGAATGCTGCTGAAGGGCCAATAGCAGCGTGTGAATGCAATTGAAGGGCCAATAGTAGCGTGTGAATGCTGCTGAAGGGCCAATAGTAGCGTGTGAATGCCATTGAAGGGCCAATAGTAGCGTTGAATGCCATTGAAGAGCCAATAGTAGCGTGTGAATGCAATTGAAGGGCCAATAGTAGCGTGTGAATGCCATTGAAGGGCCAATAGTAGCATTGAATGCCATTGAAGAGCCAATAGCAGCGTGTGAATGCCATTGAAGGGCCAATAGTAGCGTGTGACTGCCATTGAAGGGCCAATAGTAGCGTGTGAATGCCATTGAAGGGCCAATAGTAGCGTGTGAATGCTGCTGAAGGGCCAATAGCAGCGTGTGAATGCTGCTGAAGGGCCAATAGCAGCGTGTGAATGCCATTGAAGGGCCAATAGTAGCGTGTGAATGCTGCTGAAGGGCCAATAGTAGCGTGTGAATGCCATTGAAGGGCCAATAGTAGCGTGTGAATACTGCTGAAGGGCCAATAGCAGCGTGTGAATGCAATTGAAGGGCCAATAGTAGCGTGTGAATGCTGCTGAAGGGCCAATAGCAGCGTGTGAATGCAATTGAAGGGCCAATAGTAGCGTGTGAATGCTGCTGAAGGGCCAATAGTAGCGTGTGAATGCCATTGAAGGGCCAATAGTAGCGTTGAATGCCATTGAAGAGCCAATAGTAGCGTGTGAATGCAATTGAAGGGCCAATAGTAGCGTGTGAATGCCATTGAAGGGCCAATAGTAGCGTTGAATGCCATTGAAGAGCCAATAGCAGCGTGTGAATGCCATTGAAGAGCCAATAGTAGCGTGTGAATGCCATTGAAGGGCCAATAGCAGCGTGTGAATGACATTGAAGGGCGGGTCTTGCCTAGAAGTTGCGTGGGTTCCATAGTAACGCATCAGTTCTGAGCTCAGCATCATCTGTTTTAGAAAAAAGAATCCTTAAATCGAAGTAAACAGCGTTTCAGCCTGCTAAGAGCTCCACAACTACACATAGCCTGTACAAGCTCAACTTGGGCTGTTTAAAACTTTTAAAACTTACCCTTGAGATTGGTTGCAGCACTAACAACAATATTACAGTCGTATTGTCCAGGTGCAATATATGCACACAAGTGCTACAGCCCTGGTTATTGGGGGCCCCTGTAGCGGCCCTGACTGACTGCTGCTCTACAAAATGTTTAACTACATTTCATTAATTCATTGTGCTGCTCTAAACTGACTCACTCAGACATTTCCAGACTCTCTAACATTGAAATTAAGCTGTTAATAAGTTTGTAATTACTTGAAACATTTTATGGAAACTCTGTAAAATATAAATAATGCACTGGACAGTTTCCCTTTTTATAGAAAATCACTAAATAAGTTTATGTATATTTGAGTTTGGATGTGTAATTATGTATTTTCAGAAATCTGGGATGTTTAATTAAACTTGGTATGGAGATAACTGTGATGTCTGTGATATTAAACTTCCTCTCCTGTCGGGATATCAAGGGACCGCCGCGTGTTTTTAATGTTTCGGAGGTTTTTGTATGTTGGTATAAAATGTTTTCGTAGAGATCAAATCGTGTCCTTACCTGTGTGTGTCTACCACTGACTTCAGATCTCTGCACAGCCAGATGCTCTTTTCACGAGTCAATAAAGTATTGTTTGTGTCCCGTTAACATCTGTGTGGCTTCATATTGTTTTAATTCTTTTACTGCAGAACTAGTTGGGCGATTGATGGTGTTTTTAAAGGTCACCTGGAAACGGCGAGCAGGATGAGGTGACTAGAGTCTCTCAAAATCTGAGGAAAATCTTTTAAACTGATCTTTGTTGATCTGAAATGAAGACAGATTCAGCAACTGCACGGCCCATTTCTCTCTTCAAATGTTTCCAGAAACATGTTTCGGGGAACTATTTTAGTACAATATGAGATCGTATTCTGAACGTACGTAACGTTCATCAGGCAGTAATACGGTACGTTCAGTTCACGTTCGACCCAAAATATGAACGAGTTCATGAATGCGTTCAGGCCCAACACTGAGTATGAAAGGGCGAAAATCTGGGTCAACCAACTCAGGACTTTCATCCAGGAGATCGGGGATTGGGTCCCACGTGTCACATTTCCTAAACCCAAGCCGTCCGCTGTATACACCGCTCAAAATGTGTACAGATAACACGCCACTTGGCTTAAAGCCCATGTTGCAGGGTTTATTTTCTTATGATTTTTTGCAATTTGCTTGTTGGTAATAAACATTTAAACTGTTACCCAACAACATCAAATACAATGGATATCACAAAACGGAATAAAATACGAAAAAGTAGTACTTTTTTACACTGGTTTCTCCTTTCCCCCACAATGCATTGCATGACATCACGTTGGGGAGACGACAGGCGAAAGCCCCGTCTCGGTTCACTGTCCCGGTCACGGTTTCTGCCGCTGGTCTGGCAAAATATGGCTTTTGGTCTTTATGTGTATAATAATATTGGGGGGGGGGGAGGTGAAAGGCAGCTTGGTCAGGGATGCTGTTCGGCTTTTCACAAGTTTAAACCGCTAGCTAACGCTACGCCGACGTCTGCTAACGTTAGCACAACAGCGTTAGCTTAGACTGCTGGTTAAATACCGGTATTACAACTGCCTTCGGAGCTACGTCCATATTGTCAACACAAGACATGTGGCGTTAGTGCTCCTTTTGTACCATAATTTTATTGAATGAAATATTAAGCTTCGCTCCTACGAAATATGTGTTTTTTTTGTAACATTACACACAAAGCTAACTGGCTATAGTTAGCCTGTAAGGATGCTAGCGGAATTAGCTAACGCTGCGTAGCCAGCCAGCAACTTCGGCAGTAGTTTCGGCGAGTTAACCGCGACAGTATGTTGCCCACAATCAACCTCTGCTGTTAAAAGCAGTCAATCTGCAGCGATGTTTTGAAATGGAGACACATGGATGTGTTAGCTGTCGAGGTTAGCTCGCCGAAGCTGCTTGCTGGCTATGCAACGTTAGCTAATGTCCGCTAGCATACGTACAGGCTAACTATAGCCAGTTAGCTTTGTGTGTAACTAACACAAACCATCTCGTAGGAGCGAAGTTTAACGTTTCATTCAATAAAGTTATGGTACAAAAGGAGCACTAACAACAGGTCTTATGTTGACAACGTGGACGCAGATATAGGAAACTCTGAAGGCAGTTGTAATATTTACCTAGACGGCTAGACTAATGCTGTTGCGCTAACGTTAGCGAAACGTCGGCGTAGCGTTAGCTAGCTGTCTGAACTTGTGAAAAGCTGAACAGCATCCCCATCCAAGTAGTAAATAAACACCAGGCAAATATGTTGTTACTGGAGCTAGTAGGCTACCATCAAAACGTGAGATATCTAATCATGATATCAATCATATTTATGTGTTTACAACCATCGGGGGATTTCACAGGTGGGACTGGCAAGTTAGCACATAGCTAGCATGATGCCTTGTATTTTCTAGATCTAGATAAGTTTAGCGGTACTTATCTGAACTAACGACATGATCACTGTCACTAGATATGAATAAAACTGACTTCCACTTGGTGCTATTCACGGACAGTAAAAACACCTCTTCCTCATCCCAGTCAGTCACCATAGTTAGAGTACCAGGCTGATACACAGTCACCATAGTTACAGTACCAGGCTGATACACAGTCACCATAGTTACAGTACCAAGCTGATACACAGTCACCATAGTTACAGTACCAGGCTGATACACAGTCACCATAGTTACAGTACCAGGCTGATACACAGTCACCATAGTTACAGTACCAGGCTGATACACGTCTCCCCAACGCGACGTCATCACCGAATTCCGGAAAAAAACACTAATACCAAAAACGACAAAAACTGGCCTTTAACACTATTTGGAGATATTTTTAACAATGATATACATATATTGAGTGCTATATGTACCTATTAATCAACAGTGGTGGTTAACCTGCAACATGGGCTTTAAGAAAGGGGGCGTGTACAGTACAGGCCAAAAGTTTGGACACAAGTTCTCATTCAATGGGTTTCCTTTTTATTTTCATGACTATTTACATCGTAGATTCTCACTGAAGGCATCAAAACTATGAATGAACACATATGGAATTATGTACTTAACAAAAAAGTGTGAAATAACTGAAAACATATCTTATATTTTAGATTCTTCAAAGTAGCCACCCTTTGCTTTTTTTGATAACTCTGCAAACCCTTGGTGTTCTCTCAATGAGCTTCATGAGGTAGTCACCTGAAATGGTTTTACCTTCACAGGTGTGCTTTGTCAGGGTTCATTAGTGGAATTATTTCCCTTATTAATAAAAAAGCAAAGGGGGGCTACTTTGAGGAATCTAAAATATAAGACATGTTTTCAGTTATTTCACACTTTTTTTGTTAAGTACATAATTCCATATGTGTTCATTCATAGTTTTGATGCATTCAGTGAGAATCTACAATGTAAATAGTCATGAAAATAAAAAGGAAACACATTGAATGAGAAGGTGTGTCCAAACTTTTGGCCTGTACTGTATGTTTACGCCAAGTCATGATGTCATGTTGGCAAATATCTTCTTAATTTAACCTTTTTAAGGTGTCTAAAAATACCCTCTGAGATTAAAGTAGTGAATTTACAATTGAAATGAATGTCTTTTCTGCAATTTTCACACTTTTGCAAAGTCCTCCAGTGGGCCTGATTGGACCCTTTTGGCGGGCCGGTTCTGGCCGCGAAATTACGAATCCCACTATGGCCACGCAAAGACCCGCCCTACGAAGCAGCTCTATTGGTTGGGGTTAGGCCTTTGACCTTGAGTGGTTAAGGTTAAGATAGCCGATTGGTCAGGGGATAGGACATATTGGACACATGGACGCCTGGCCAATAGTAGCTGTTGAAGGGCGGGTCTTGGCGTGGCGATAGTGGGATTCGTAATATCGTGTTCTGGCCCACGGGCCATATATTTGACCCCCTACCCCACCTGAGATCGTCTAGTTGCAGCTGATACCAACATCTTCAGTCTTCAGCTTTAAATCGTAGACTCTAAAAATGAATTCAAACGGATGTCGGTTTGACTCAAACCGGGCCCTGAATGGAACGCCATCGTCACCTGAAACATAACACAGAAGAGACAGACACAATATGAATATGAATACATTATTATATACATTACAGACAACAAGATACAGTGGATTCACACAGGGCTGGTTTCCTGACATACTGCAAACAACGTCAGACAAATACTCTGTGTACTTTAGGTTGTATTGTATCTGGAAGTTCATCTTTATACCTTATATTCCAAGATGCATCTTGCACACTACTTTGCACTATTACCTTTTGCACCTTACATCCCACTCCATGTGTACTTGTCTTATTTGTATATTACGTTATGTGCCTGTATGTATATTGTTGTCTTTATTGTACAGTATGTGTCTATATTACTATTTGTCCACTACTACATGTGTATATGTTGAATGTATAGAGAGTTAACACTTCCCCAAGTCAAATTCCTTGTGTATGTAAGTATACTTTATACTTTATATCTTGCACCTTATTTACAATCAATAACCTACTCATCTATTCACTATGTTAGAGTTTTACTTTCAGTGTTTCCTCTACGTTGATTTGACCGTGGCGCCCCCCCCCACCCCCACGGTATCAGAAACAGGGCTGGATTGTTAGAGTGCATGTCGGAGAACGTTAGTATTTTAGGTGAATTATTTCCATGCTGAAGTAGTGACATTAAGATAACGTAATTAATAGTGGGATTATTGTTATTAAGATAATGTAATTAATAGTGCGTTTATTGTTATTAAGATAATGTAATAGTGCGTTTATTGTTATTTGCTACAGAATGCTTAGCCTATATGTCAAGATCAAAGTTGGCCTATATAGTAACTCAAAAAATACAGTTCAATCACAACTGAGAATATGCCTCATTGTGTGTGAATAGAGGTGATAAATATATTAGTTTGTGTTGCAGCAAAGTGTCAGCTCTGTTTTATCGGGAAAAAAAACTCCTAAAGGAAACCCTGGCTTTCCTCTTTATCTGTTATTGTATTTTAATATATCTGGCTGCTGTGGCGAGTAGAAATACTGGCATATAAAAGGTCTGCTCTGGGAGTTATAGGTCAGTAATAGTACAGAAATATTGTCCCTAAAATGCACTCAAAGTACAAAAAGTAAAAGTGTTGTTTCTCATTTTAAAGATGGATCGATACTGATGCACATTACTGCAGTACAGCTGATATTTAGAAGTTTAATCTGCACCAAAACGCACAATCTTACCAGATGTTTGGTTCTTAAAATCTGAGTCTACAAAGTAACTTTAATAACTGAAGTTATCAGATCAGAAAGGGAGCAGAAAGTTGAATATGTCTCTGAAATGTGTAGTACAAGTATAAAGTAGCACAGGTTTACTCGAGTACTTCCAAACTGTACTAGAGTAAATGTTACATGTGTATAAATACCTAGATCTGAAGCCTGTCAGACTAGGAGTGTACTTTCTGCACATTCAGCCTCTTTCTACGTCCTGCTGAACAGTGAGGCCTCCTACACACTGGCTGCGTGGCGTGAGTGTTTTTAATTGGGTTCCCATGGTAACCGGTTAGAGCGTGCACACTGCCTGCGTCACATGCACGTCTCACGAAAATGTGTGCATGCTGGAAATAGAACCGACGCCTATTTTTCATGCGACACACAAGCAAATAGAATAGGAAAAGATGTTATATTTATTGTTTTTCCTATATTACACTGCATATATCTATATTATTCTTACTACTATTATGGCACTGCTACTACATTGCCAATATCTGTACATGTATTTCATACATTGTTCATATTACATAGTCATTCTGCTCTTTTAACACTGCAATATATGTCTTGTCCTGCCTATGCTCCACCTGTCTATGTTCTGTATATCATATTGCACTTTTCTGCTCTTTTTTGCCCTTCTGGTGGAACGCACACTGCATGTGGTTGTCTCTGAACTCGTAATCTGCACAATGACAAAGTTGAATCTAATCTTCTAATCTAATTATGTCATTTTGACACAAATACATATTAATAAATGACATGTTGATGTTTGAAAGTCTCGGGGTTTTGATATAAATGCAGATATAAATGTAATTTAAAAACATAATAAATAATTATCGATTTTCTAATATGTCTGGAGCCTATTCTGCCGTCAACACTGCCGACGTTGTCTCTGCTGTAATCAGATCAGAATATGTTTATGTTTATGGGAAACCTCCATGTGTCCAGACAAGGCTAGCAGCAGCAGCAGCATCAGCAGCAGCGCTGCATCAGACACCTTTCTGGTGGGAAAGACCCAGAAAACCCCACGCAGCGCCACACAAAGCCATGTGTGGTGATGGCCCAGTGGATACGACACACGCCTACAGTGTGGGAGAGCTGGGTTCAATTCCCACTGCAATACATCAACCAATGTGTCCCTGAGCAAGACACTTAACCCCTAGTTGCTCCAGAGGCGTGCAACTTCTGACATATGTAGCAACTGTAAGTCGCTTTGGATAAAAGCGTCAGCTAAATGACATGTAATAATAAAATAATAAGCTGCAGCCGCCACACAGGGGATGCCTTCCGAAGGATATGGGAACCACTTATGGACCTCTGACACTAGCATATCATAACCTTCACAAAGGATGAGCTATGACCATGGACTGACTTCATTTGATTTGCTGTATTTTATTATTATTTTCTATTTCTTTTGTTCTCTTTGTTACTAAAATGTTAAAAATTAGATAATTGGAAAAAAAAAGGAAACGCCACGCGTGTAGCCGGCCTAACCGTATGTATATCTGTTTATGTCATTAATGTTTAATATGTTACGTATGCAACCATCACCAAGGCCAATTCCACGTCAGGGTAACTTACTGTAGCAACAAACAACGGACAATGGCTGTAACCCCATCACTGCAAACCTCTAATATTGACTGTTGATTTGTGTCTATCCTACTGTCTACTTTATTCCCTTATAATAAACATATTTAATGCTTAAAATGCCCATATTTAATGCTGTCTTTCTTTAAACTTCATCCTTGCACTGCTATAGTTTTTATATTACTGTCTTGCACTACCACAACACACACTCTAATAGAGCACCTGACTTTTTATTCAGTATCTTTTCTTGTCCATATTATTCATGTGGATTTTGTTATTTTGTTATGTGTATGTTGTGTGATGTCTGTAAGCTACTGGGACCTTGAATGTATCTATCTATCTAAACAAACCCTTTTCTGATGCAACTGTTTAACATCTTCACATGCAGGATGAATGAAAACTGGATGTGTTTGTGTTTCTTCGTTGTCTTGTGCTGGTACTTGTGGCTGGAGTTTCCTGTGCAGATCAACTGGGTCAACACCACACGTCCTCCAGACAAAGAGCTCTTTCTCTTCAGGCACACATGGAGCCGGAAACCTCCTCGGCTCTGCCCGAAATCTCACCGAGCTACGGGGCTTGTCTCCTGCTACTCGGAAAGAATTCATAAGTAAATACACATTTTAGCTTCATCAAAAAACGCCCTGAGGCTGATCTGTGATATACTTACACTTCTACATAGCCGTAGTCTATTGCTCTTCATTCTGTACATACACTTATAATGGTACTGTTACCACACTGCACATAGCTGTACATCTCTGTCTATATGGTTCATACTAAATATCCATATATATTCTGTTTTTCTTATAATACACTGCATATATCTACATTATTCTTGCTACTTTGTCACTGCTACTACATTGCACATATCTGTACATGTTCATATTACATAGTCATATGTATCCTGCTCTTATAAGGTAATTGCTAATACACACTGCACATATTTATATTTAATTTATATTACTCTAAACCACCAACTGTATACTACTGTCTACACTGCACTAGATGTCTTGTCCTGTCTATACTCTGTATATCATATTGCACTTTTCTGCTCTTCTGGTTGGACGCAGACTGCATTTGGTTGTTTTTGGACTTGTACTCTGCACAATGACAGAGTTGAATCTAATCTACAATACACACAACCCTCTGCAGAACAGGTTATCTATTAAGATCTTCTGTGGCCACTGGGAGCGAATTAATAAGCAAATGTGTGATTGTGCTCATAGATAAAATAGGCCTATATTAGGCTATATAAAATAAATAACCTAATATGTATATATATCATACTATATATGCTAACACACACAAACCTCTGCAGGACGATCCATTAAAAGCGTCTTTGTTGGGTCTCTAGAGTTGATCTAACAGCATAAAGTCAGACAGTTACCTGGCTAACTGCTCTCTGCAGCCTGTTAGCCTGGGAGCTAACTGCAGGCCCATTTAACATGTTTCCCCCACAGCGCATGCGCAGTATTCCGCGACAGTTTAGAAGGCAAAATCAAAACAAAGCGACGACGGTTTAACGTTCTCTACGGTTCAATTATTTCACGTTTTCCGAACAGTTACACGGAAATTATCCCGGAAAAGGCTGCTGGTATTAAATACAAATGTCGCCCATGGGGGGGAGGGTACGAGATTTTGGGCGAAATAAAGTCGGTAACTAAGTATTTATAACGTTATCACAGTCTGTGGAAGCTGATTTCTATCCGGCCAACGGTTAGTTTGGCTGCCGTTAGGCCCCAAACCAACTATTAAATTCATAGGTGGAGGTTTCGGGGGATGCAGGAAATATGTCTCTCCCCCAATATTTAGAACCTGTAGATTTGCCACCCCATGAAAGACAACGCACTCTCCAAAAGAAGTAAACAGAACATTTAGGGGGCTCAAAACCTGTATATATCCTTCTTACCTGTAAATGTTCTCCCAACGCTTTCAGACCTTTGAGGGCAGTAGGAAATGCCGAGATGTAGCCAAGCCCCCAGGTTATAATGTGTGAAACAAAGCCTCAACCATGCATTAAATGCGTTTGTAACGTCATGTAACTACAACCAGCAGCCCCATCATGGCCGAAGCCCCCTTTTGTTTGTTACAGGCTGAGGTTCGTGTGTTTCCGACCATAACATCATCGATAAAATCACTTTTAAACGGATGTCTTTCCCCTCTTTGGGTGCATGGATAAGTCTATGTATATATGTATATATATATATATATATATATATATATATATATATATATATATATATATATATATAGCAGTAATAACACCGACATTAACGGTTCCTTCACGGGTTTCTTCTAGCTCCGTGAGGACATCATGGAGTCTGAAATGTGGCCGAACATGAGCAGAGAAAACACGGCATCATCCTGTCTCACGAGCCTTTAAGGGAAAACAGTTTTAAACACATGGGAGTGTACATTTCGGGGGAAACGCCACCATCATATACAACCCATAAGAATAATAATAATAATAATAGTAACATATCTTGAGAATGAGACCCTAAGCTTTGGCTCAATGAGATTATACCTGTATAAATAAAATAAATAAAACAAGGAAATGAAGCGACACGATTCCACAACACGCCACAGTCAATTACAGCCCATAATAACCAACAAAGAAGGGCGGTGAAATGAAGATGAAGTGACACGAATTCTATAACCAAAGTTAACCATTTCTTCACCATATTGGGTTACAATGTTAACACGGTTATCCCGTCTTAAAACTCTCCCGTTAGCTCCATGTACATGATGCGTTTACTGGTTTCCTTTGACCACAAAGATCCATGTGTTGTCCATTTTACTCCGTTCAACATCCAGTTATATCCCAGCAGTGGTGTAGTCTATGGGATGGCAGTATGCAGTATACCCACTAAAGAAAGCTCCAGATGCCCAATGACACGCAACATACGTTGCATTATATTTTTGATATATTTTCAATTGTCGTCTGTTATTTTCTTCTTCCCATCTAGGCTAAATAAAGCGATTTCCACCACAAATTGGTGCACAAAAACGTATCCAAATGCAACAAAAATGAAGTTGCTGACGCTCAAAACGTCCCTGGGGGAGGACACCAAAACCCCCCCACTTTGATATGCACCCCCCCCCAAAAAAAGGCAGATTCTGGCCAATATATATATATACACAGTACAGTATACCCACTACAATACATTAGACTACACCACTGTGTCTAACCTATAAAAGTAATGGCGTCTGTTCCTCAGCGTCCATGCGGGTTTTTAATACTCCGACAAATAGTCCAATAGGTAGAGATTTAAAAAACTACAAAAACAGAAGACACAGTCCCGCTGTTTCAGAGCTCTTCTCCCGCAGATAACGGACCGGTAGATCCTCTCGGGTTGTCGGTTGCTTTGCTTAGAGGGGGAAAAGCCACCGAGACGAGTTTGGTTTTGAACCAGGTGGCCTGCAGTAAGATGGCGTCGGAGGCTGCGCAGTAAGGAGAAGACGTGGATGGGGCGATGACGTTTCAGTGCAACAAGGACACCGCATGTTCCCCCCCCCGCCCTCCTTCAGTTAGAAACAGCTCCACGATGCCGAGGGGGTTTGTTACGGCGGAAAACAGACGGTAACGCTGCGGATTAATGTTACACCGTCGAAATACTTGATGTTTTCGACCACGCAGAAGGTAAATCCGTGTGCCGGGATTAGAGCACATGGCCGCAGTGGGTCCGTACACACCGACCGTTAGGGTGTACTGGTAACTGGGCAGCCATTACTGGGCTCAGCATCGGGCCTGCTGCTGCTAGCTAGCCACACTCTCTGTTGGGACTATTTCTTCTATCTAATGCATCCAAAGTTAGACAGACGAAACTGATTTAGAAAGGGTTGGTATAGCCTAAATGTTACAACAACAGGTTTCAGCTTCACTTAGCTATCATATGTTTAAATGTAGCAGGTAATATGGCAACGCATAGATTTAGTTTAAAGGGGCGCTATGCAGTTTCGGCAATTTATTCTCTGTTTTCTGGTTTTTTGCTTGCAGGTTTCTCTACCCCCCTACAGCTTCAGAATAGGTATTTGGCAGCTCCTAAATTTACTTGTGTTTGATTCCTCTCTCGGTCAGTCTGCCGTTTCCTCTTCCTCTGTTCTTCCATCGCTACCTTGTTCTTATAGCTAGCCGCTTCCTGAATACGTAAATGTGTGCAGTGCCGTGAAGCAATTTGTTACATCGCGAGACCTGATACCACCAAGGAGGTTAGCTTCGCTTCAGAACTCGAACCTCCGATGGCGCCATTTTGTTGCTACAAAGGTATCACCTCTTGTTAGCATCCCACTGACCGCCATTTTCTTTTTACGTCACTTGGCTGCGAATAACTTTACATCTGAAGCGTTTAAAGACTCTATTTCTCCGTTGTTTATTTCTAAAGAAACACGACAATGTATAAAAGGCTCCATTACCTTGTAGCTCACGTTATGGCTCCGTAGCAGACGCTTTTATAACAATAGGCTAACGATTGGGTCATAACCACGAGACTTACTGTCACACAGTAGAGGAATTACCGTATAGTACAGGAGAAGCTCACAGGCAGTTTGGACTTCCATTAGCTGTTTAGGTTTAATTACTAATGTTAACTAGCATGTTAGTGATCAATAATTACTAATGTTAACTAGCATGTTAGTGATCAGTAATTACTAATGTTAACTAGCATGTTAGTGATCAGTAATTAGCCTGTGTCTATGTTATCTCCTTACATATACCTACACTCTCCGTCTCTGTGAGATTGGGAATGATTGAGATTTCTCTCTCACAGCTACCAGAAGACTTCACACTTTCAGACACGTTGCTCACGTCACATCTACGTCTTCAAGCTCAGTTGGAGGCTGCTCAGTAAAGCAAGAGATCACCGGAAAAGTGCTTCTGATATCCTTCACTGGTCTCCGTCCAGAGACACGGGGTCTATTGGTCCATTATATATATATATGTCAATGGATACCACGCCATACTTCCTGGTGGCTCGCTGGCCCAAAGTTGCAAGGCTGGTTTTTCAGCTCACAGGCGCTAGGGGGGAGCGAGACGACCAGCGTTAAACCCGAAAAAAAGTCATATAACCATTCCAATGACTCCGAAGCTGTTCAGTTAGGGTAAATTAAGCTTAAAAAAACCCACCGGCATAGTTCCCCTTTAAGCATGTGTTATTGTATAAGTAATAGACTAAAAGAATAGAATAGACTTTGGTAATAATAAAGTCAATGTGTGGCAATGGTAGCTGATGTTGCTAGATGCTAAACAGACTCCCATTGGACTGGTTTTGGAATAGTTTAGTGTCTTGTGGCGATAATGTAGTAGATCTGTAAATCTGAGTTTCTCCACTTCATCATGCTAAAAGCACCACTTTAATTCTTGTGTTTACCAGAGATGTGCTCGTACATTTCTTGGATATAAGTCATTCAGCATGAAAAAAAGCATCAGACATGACTAATGGACTAAAGAGATCTAAGTTGACTAAGACCAAAACCACCGATTAGTCGACTAAGACCCTGTTTACACGTATGTGGTAATTTTTTTACAAACGGAGACATTTCCCTTTCTTTAAGACGATATCTAGTCTCATATCACAATATTGATATAATATCCATATATTGCCCAGCTCTACCTTCATGTAAAGTGTAACCCAAATTTGCAGGCAAGAATAACCGCCGCGAAAGCTAAGCTGAAGCTACGTCACTATGGATCCTAAAGTCACTCAACTGACTGACTGACTGACTGACTGACTGACCAATGGTGGCAGCGGTAGAGCAGCATGGCCTGTGTTCTGTGAGGTAAAATTATGGTAAAATTACTGTTTTTGTCCAAGAAGTCTGTTGGCTTTGAAGACAGCGATATGTACTGCTGTGGACGCAGTGTTTTTGCCAAATGTTTTACGTATGAAATAGGGGTGGGAATCAGCAGAGGCCTTACGATACTATATCATCACGATATTTGCGTCACAATACGCTATTATTGCAATTTCAAAGATATAGCAATATTCTGCGATATATCGCAATTTATTACCTTTTTTCCAACTTCAAAGTTTTCTCAATTTCTAATGATGTCCCCAAAAGGAAACTTTGTCAACATCTGTTTTGTCAAAAAAGATAAATGTCTCTGTTTGTTCATCTCACTCTATTGTATTGCTGCATAATCAGATTATCAAGCAGACAGACTGACCAACACATATATAATAATAGAGCCATACTTGGCGTCTGTGTATCGATACAGGATTGACACAGAAAATATTGCGATACTATGCTGTATCGATTTTATTTTCCCACCCCTAGTATGAAAGGGAACTGACACTTCGCTGCAACACAAACAAATATATTTATTCACCTGTATTCACACACAATGAGGCATGTTTTCGGTTGTGATTGAACTGTATTTTTTGCGGAACTATAGAGCACTTAACATCTACCACAGGCCTACAAAAAAACCTCTATGACTACATCTGTAGACTATTTTCAATTTATTCGCAGACTCCAAACCAAAATGGCTCAGAAGTGTTTGCAAATGTCTCTGATTTAGGGGCTCGGAAACACCAGAGCAGGGGGAATGAGAGGGGGAAACACCAGAGCAGGGGGAATGAGAGAGGGAGAAACACCAGAGCAGGAGGAATGAGAGGGGCAAATGCCAGAGCAGGGGGAATGAGAGGGGGAAACGCCAGAGCAGGGGGAATGAGAGGGGCGAAAGACCAGAGCAAGGGGAATGAGAGGGGGAAACACCAGAGCAGGGGGAATGAGAGGGGGAAACACCAGAGCAGGGGGAATGAGAGGGGGAAACGCCAGAGCAGGGGTAATGAGAGGGGGAAACACCAGAGCATGGGGAATGAGAGGGGGAAACGCCAGAGCAGGGGTAATGAGAGGGGGAAACACCAGAGCAGGAGGAATGAGAGGGGAGAAACACCAGAGCATGGGGAATGAGAGGGGGAAACACCAGAGCATGGGGAATGAGAGAGGGAGAAACACCAGAGCAGGGGGAATGAGAGGGGGAAATACCAAAGCAGGAGGAATGAGAGAGGGAAACACCAGAGCAGGTGGAATGAGAGGGGGAAACACCAGATCAGGGGGAATGAGAGGGGCAAATGCAAGAGCAAGGGGAATGAGAGGGGGAAACACCAGATCAGGGGGAATGAGAGGGGGAAATACCAAAGCAGAGGGAATGAGAGGGGGGAATACCAGAGCAGGGGGAATGAGAGGGGGAAACCTAGCCCTAGTATTATAAGTAGGATAATACTGCACCCATTCCTGTTGCCATTCAGAAGCCGGCAAGCCTGAGTGGTCAAAGGATTGTCTGTAAAACTGTGGATAACACATTTAACTTCCTATAAATTCCTCACAATAAAAGTTTTATTTTTTTTAAAAGCAGCAAAATAAGGAAATGTGTTAAGGCTGGGCAATAGGGAGAAAATAAGATATCATGATATTCTTGACTAAATACCTAAATATCGATATTGCAGCGATATTCTAGTGTTGACAATTGGTGCTTTAACAAGATATCTTCACACTTAGATTTTAGATGAAAAATCATCAGTGATGTGGATATAATGACTAAGTGGGGAAAAGGCAAATAATAGAACAGCTAGAGCAGTCTGGTAAGGTCAGAAAAGTACTTAACTTTACTGTAATGCAGCCTTTATCAGTCCCTCCGGGATTTCGCAGCCTTTTTTTGAGATTGTTGTGGTCCAAAATGCCTGATTTTGCGGGAGCTTTTGTAAAAAATTTCGATAAAAAGTTGCGATGTATTAAGTTTGTTGCAATGAAGTTGCGGGAGACAGTGAAAGTTGCAAAAAAGTTTCGATTTTTGTTTTTTTGTTTTTTATAGTTCTTTAAAAATAAAAAGGAAACATGTTTTTGAGAATAAAACTTTCCTGGGCTGAGCTTTCCTAGTAACCAAAAAGGCTCAGGATGCTGCAAATGTTGGTATAATATAAAAATGGCTGGTGGATTTAAGACAAAAAATAATCATTTATTGAATGAATCAAATTTGAAAATATCTATCAGTGGCTTGTTGATCTTTACATTGTTAGTTAATTTCCTATCCTGGCCTGGGACTCCCATTCGTACAGTTTGATAAAGTACTCACTTTGACTTATCATTGCACCTACAATAACGAGCGCAGCTGTCCTCAATTTAGGTCATTGTGTCATCTCATCTCCTTTTTCTCCTGCATCCACCGTGTGTGTTGTTTGTGTGTGTGTTGTCTGTGTGTGTGTTGTTTGTGTGTCTGTGTGTGTGCAAGCGTAAGTCGCGGAGGGAACGGAGCAGTAGTCCCACCCGCTGCAGAGCGCCGACAGCCAGGATTGAAACTTCAGCGACTTTTAAATCGTTGCACGTCTTGCAAAACAGTTTACGTAATGTCCAGGTGCTGTTGTCTCTACAGACCCAAAGACACTAAGATCCAGGGCTGTCCTCGACTAAAGAACTCCTTAGTCCACTAACACTTTTGTTAATTGACAGAGCTGTGAGCTTTGAGAGGTGGTTAAGACTAGAAAAGCACAATATAAATGTAGTTCATTAACCATCTGTAAAACTGAGTTTCTCCACAATTAATCCTGCAAAAGCACCACTTTAAATCTTGTGTTTACCAGAAATGTGCTCAGAAGTTTCTTGGAAATAAGTAATAAAGCATGAATAAGCATAAAAAATGACTAATAGACTAAGAAATCTTAGTCGACTAAAACCAAAACGACCGATTAGTCGACTAATCGACTAAGAGGTGGCAGCCCTACTAAGATCTGAAGATTTCGTGGCTTCTGTTTCTGTTTCAGTGCTGAAAGCACAGGTCCAGAGCCGGCTGTACCATGTGATAAACAAGTGTTAACCAACTCAGATCTGCCATTTTGTACAGAAAGTACATGTATATCCAACATTTCCTCAACTCTTGCTACCTCTTCTTTGTCTCACGTATTGTCACCTCCCCTTGACACAGTGTTACCTGCCCCAAACTCGCCACAGTTTACGTAAAGAACATCTGGATGCTGTTTTTCACGGTCCTTTGCTGTTATTTTTGTAGTTAAATGTGAGAGGTTGGCAGCATACATGTCTGCTGCGCATGCTGCTGCATCTTTTGAACAAAACAAGGAAGTGAGTTTGCTGACGTATGACGACGCTTTGCAGGAGAACGCAACAAAATTGCGAGTCGCACCAAAGTCGCGGTGATTGGTTGAATTTGGTTGAATTTGCTTGAATTGGCGCGATCGCGACATCGCGAAATCCTGGAGGGACTGCTTTAAAACCAGGAAAAGACACTCATGTCACATCACGATATTACAATACGCAAAATCTAAGACGATATCTAGTCTCATATCACGATATCGATTAATATCGATATATTGCCCAGCCCTACGTTGGGTCTTCATCAGCAGTAACGTAACACGAATCCTATAAACAAACGTGAGGTTTTGATAGTCCTTCTGACCGGGATGTATGCTGGGATCAGGGGTAGTTTGGATGTGATCTGACTGAGTTCTTGTCTTGATCACTGCCGGTAGCTAGCTCGGCCTGCTAGCTACACAGCGGTGTCCGCGATGAGTGGGTTCAGCCAGGTTTTGGTGATAATCATCACGCAGCAGTTCCGTGTGTAGTTGTTCGTTGCTATGCTGAGTTCCAGCTCATCCATTTAGTGTTCGATGGATTCAATTTCTTTATTTTTTAAAGGGGACAGTGAGCATTAATCAACATTGAAACAATGTAAATGTTCCCGAGTTAGCTCAAAAGTGCTAATTTTCTTCGGTAGTCCCCCCCCCAGCCAGATGTAAAACAGGCAGCCTTTAAAATAATGACAGGTATAAAATCACAAGATAAAATTACATACAACACATTATGGTTAATTATGGTGGATCTGGTGTTGGTGGGTAGGAGGCTTGGCAGTGGAGGTCTGTGTGGTAGTTTCCTTAAGGCGCTGACACACAGGGCCGATTGGAGGGGGTTAAGGTGTAGACACATTTAGCCGACGGCCGACCGTTGACAGAAAACCCCGTCGATATGATCAGTCGCGTCCCCGAGGTCCAAAAAAGTGCCTCAGAACCGACCAAAAAGACGAGACGTAATACGTCTCTATAACAGCAGGCGGCGCTGATCTGTATTGTTGCCCAAGAAATGAAAACCGGCAGCTGATTGGACGAATGCGTCACACAGGTTTGTTTTCTCCGGAAATTCAAAGCCAGACTGTCAAGGCGTCTCGTTCAGAATCTGATCTCATATCGGACTGAAATAGTTCACAGACACGTGTTTCTGAGAACATTTGAAGAGAGAAATAGGCCGTGCAGTTGCTGAATCTGTCTTCATTTCAGATCAACAAAGATTTTACTCAGATTATGAGAGACTCTAGTCACGCTCATCCCGCTCCTCCATTTCCCGACTGCCCCCCCTCCGACTGAACATGTCAGGTCGGCCAAAATGAATGCCGACAGCCCCCCGGGACACACCGAACAGACTCGAGTCACTGACCTCGCCAGACTGTCCGATTATCGGCCTGATGTGTCAGCACCCTTAGGCATTTCACCTCGAGTGGTTAAGGTTATGGTTGGGTTAAAACGCAAGGTTAGGGTTAGGGGATTGGTCAGGGGATAGGACCTGTACATGTAAGCATGGACGCCTGACCAATAGTAGTGTGTGAATGCTATTGAAGGGCGGGTTTTGGCTTGACCATAGTGGCGAAAAAAAATATCGCAACCAGGGGTAACCCAGGGGGTAAAATATAAAACAATCCGCTGTAACACCTGAACATGAGATGTTGCAACGGCATCGATAAACACGCTAAAAAGCGAGTATGTGTCTTGATACCAATTGGCGTGTCCTACATACGCCACTTCATGAGATCAGTCTGAATATGGCTATGGCCTCCTGTACCTCTCTGTTGAAGAACTTTTTAAAGGTTATTTTTTATCAGAAAAAGACCAGATGTCAAATTAATGAAGTTTATCATTTCTGTTTTTCAGGATGCCTTCTTGAACCATCTACAGATGTATAAAAAGTGGGATCCTCCTGCTCTTTAGATGTCTGGGACCCGTTCATGGCCTCTAAGAAGAAGAAGAAGCAGAAAGGAATGGTGTTCCATCAGGAAGGGGCAACTACCCCGGCAGCGGCACCTGCCGCGGACCATCCCCCCGCACGCTTCGTTGTTCCCAAACCGGGGAAGGCAAGCGAAGGAGGGATGGAGCAAAGCACCTCCGTAACCAATAAAGAGGCAGATATGATGGGTACACCCAAAATGTACCCATCAAAAGAACCCATCAGGACTTCTGATGGTCTTCCTACAGTAAAAGACCATCAGTTGGACAATCTGTCACCTGTTAGCATTCGCAATGGCATCAAAGTGACCCTGGACAACAACAGCATGTGGAACGAGTTTTTCCGATGCAAAACGGAGATGATTATGACTCAACAAGGCAGCAGGATGTTCCCCTCCTGCCGTTTTCGAATCTCCGGCTTGCAGCCATCAAGGAAGTACTCTTTGATCATGGACGTTCAACCGTTGGACAACAGTCGTTACAAGTGGACCGGCAAGAGCTGGCAAGTTGCTGGAAAGGCAGAGTGTCATGTTAAGAGTCAACCATTCGCTCATCCAGATTCCCCATCAGCGGGTCAACACTGGATGCAGAATCCAGTGTCCTTTTACAAATTGAAGCTCACAAACAACATTTCAGAACAAGAGGGGAACACCATCCTGCATCCGATGCACCGCTACTTGCCACAACTGCACGTGGTCCAAACTGACAAAGCTGCTAAAGACATTAAGCTAAATGGTCCTAACGTTGTCACATTCACTTTCCCTCAGACTGAGTTTATGGCAGTAACTGCTTACCAGAACTCACGGTTTTCTCAGCTTAAAGTCGACTACAACCCATTTGCAAAAGGACTGAAGGAGGAAGGCTCCAGTTCATTGGGTCTTCTAAAGCTGAAATTGAACTCTGGCAAAGACTCACACAAAGATGGAGGCACAACAAGCAACGAGCAACATCCCGTGAAAAAGAGCTTGAAGTCTTTACTCGCCAACCACAAACCTAAAAGCTCAAAACCAGTGGATGCAAAGCCTTCGGGGTCAGGTGACGTCCAGAAAAAACCCACTACAAAAGAAGATCAGTCCGCTGCTAATGTCACTGGAGAAAGTTCGCGGTAAGGGTTCCACTTTGACAGTGAAGATAGCATGCTCTTCAAATTCTTTGTACCAAATGTGAAATTTGCAAGAGAGTATAAGAATGAAGACCAGCTTTTAAATGTCATTGGCCACATTTGAGAATACATTGAAGCATTGTTTCATGGCTATGCACCTTGTAACCTGATGGTATTTTGTTAGCTACCCCACCGCATCTCTTGTGCTTCCTTTACAATTCACCAAATGTGGCTACATGTATCTTAGACCTTTTTTACTCAGTCAATGCCCAGATTTTTTGCTTTCACATGGGGTTTGATTAGTGTCCCTTTGTTATCTTTGTATATCCTTACTAGAGGGTGACACAGGAATCAATTGTCGCTCCCATGCCAAGCCCACGAAAATACTCCCGTCATATCCCGATCACGTGACTGCAAAATCCCGAGAGAGACTCCTGAATCCGGTCCCGCTCCCGTTTCGTTCCCTATTTTGTCTAAAGTTATCGGACTCCCCCCTGTTGCCCCCCTGTAGCATTTTTGGTTAATCGCGGTCAAATCACTCAGGTTTCCTCTGAAATTTAGGCCACACTATACATGCATTATTTGCAGGCCTAGGACATTTCATTAAGTAATTCCTAACGGAGCTCTTCTCACACTAAAAACAAATTTATCGATTTAGGGTTAGAAGAATCGCTGCTTTCCGCATACTAAATAGCCTAGGAATGCCTCATGACTTCTCGTAAACATACATACTTACATTTACATACGTCACTTCGTGTTAATCTCCTTATGTGTGTAGCCTAGTAGCTAAGTGGCGACACCAAACAAATGCATAAAGCATTGCTGTAATTGTGGTGTTCCCTGTGAGTTTACCAGAAAGCATGTTATAGTTCTACAGTATATCATGACTCAAATGACGCTCAATAATACCAATGACACTAATGGGATGTTTATATTGTTTGATTTCCATCAGCAGCAGTCCACGTCCAGCTCAGAAGTTATTTTCTGAACTTATTCGGGAGGCTCACGTTTCACTGCATAGATGCAACCTGGAGCAGTTGGGCATCAATAACAACACCTCTCGCAGAACTGAGCGGACCAACACTAAAACCACAGCTTTGAAAAGCAAAGATGTTCCCAAAAGAGACAGCATATCTGGCAAAACACAAAGAGAAACATCCTCTGCAAAGAAAGCGGTCACTGTTGTAACAAAGAGGAAAGTTAAGAAGGATAAGGACCTTTTGAATTCATTGGACTGTAAAGACAATGTTAGGACAGATTGTTCTGAGGTCAATAATGTTGTTGCTGCTCCAGCTGTGGCCCAGAACTCCCCTGTGGACTCAGACCACAAAAGTAAGCCTGAAGCTCCATCAGAGGTGGAAGTAAAGCGGCATAAGCGGCTGGCGCCTCTGCCTCTGCCAGCCCTGGCTCTTTTCTTGAAGCAGCATTCAACAAAAACTAAAATGGCCAAGAGCAAGCAGGACTCTCCTCCCCCCGAAGCTCCTGCATGTCCACCTTCTGAACCCACCAGCAAAGCAACTAATTCCTCAAAGGACATCACTGGAGATCTCATCCACCAGGCCTCCGGACATACTGATTCACATCTTCATCCAGATAAAACCGTTTTGAATGTTACTGGACACACGGTTGGAACTGCCCATAAGCCTTCTAGTCCTTCATGTCCAGATGCTGTTGTCTCTACAGACCCAAAGACACTAAGATCTGAAGATTTCGTGGCTTCTGTTTCGGTTGCTGAAAGCACAGGCCCAGAGCTGGCTGTACCATGTGATAAACAAGTGTTAACCAACTCAGATCTGCCATTTTGTACAGAAAGTACATGTATATCCAACATTTCCTCAACTCTTGCTACCTCTTCTTTGTCTCCCGTATTGTCACCTCCCCTTGACACAGTGTTACCTGCCCCAAACTCGCCACAAACGCCAACCATAACAGAGTCATCCACACTACCTTCAGACTCGTCAACAATGAAGTCTGATTCTTTGCTACCTGACCCTGAGTGTTCTTCGTTTGGCTTTGAGCCTTTGTCACCTGCGAGCTCTCCAGAACCATTACCTTCCCTGCCCATCTCGTTTGCTTACGAACTTGACACCACTACTTCTGAAACAACTCCAAAAGAAGTATGTCCCGAAGAGCTACAGCACAGTGAAGACTCTTCTGCATCTGTGTTCAAATGGCATACAGTGTTACCTCCGCCTGAGCCGTACATAGACACTTTGTTCACAACATTTCAGCCCACACCACAGACTCTTCCTTTAGCGTCTGTTACGTCTCCTTTGTTGCCTTCCCATACTGAACCACAGACTCTTGACACCTCCACACCCTTGCCTCGCTCTGATCCCGCTCCGTCATTTCAAGAAAATGAACAGTCGCTGCCCTTCCCTGCAGAACTGTCCCCCCTTGCGCTTCAGTTGCCGCTGTCTCCAACCTTTTCGTCATTAGGCGGAGACGGATTGTCACCTACGCCTTCACTCGCAGACCTCGTGCATTTTTTCTCCATCGATGACAACCTTGGGATGGAGGTGGAGTTTGCAAGCACAGAGCCATTGCCTGTTCACTTCCCACCTCTGACTACAGTAGAAGCAAATGCTCATGAGCCTTCTCAGCAGGTGCAACCAATCCCAGCCAACAAACCCTGCAAACGCAAGAAGAAGTCCCGGCAGCGAAAGCTTGCTAAAATGGATATTAATCCAGAGATGGATGCCTCCATCTACACTAAAATGCAGCCTAACCTGGAGGAAGTGGAGGAGCAGTTATTTGTCTCATTCACATCGAAGGTAAAACTAAATAAAATCTGTTTTTTTAGGGGTGGGAATCACCAGAGGCCCCACCTTACAATGTTAGATGTTTTTGTTAAACTTTGCCAAAGTTTCAAATAGGGATGCACCGAATCCAGATTTTTGGGGTTCGGCCGACTACCGAATCCACTGGGCACCGTCACTATGGCGACCAGCGCAGCGCGCCAAGTGCAAGCGTAGGGTTTGGTTCCCTGGGAAAATTTTTTAAGGTTCGGCAGAAACCCAACCCCTAGGGGTTAATAACATATGTGTACCAAGTCGACCGTTCTCTGGGATCTGTTTTCACGCTAATCAAATGTGTCTCTAGCTGGAAACAAGCTAGCGCAAACCGGTGATTAGCTGCTAACGCTAGCCTTCAGGGCAGAGGGTAAATCTCTATTTCTATACCACTAACAAAGCTCAAAATATCACATTTCATCATCATCTTGGAAAAACAGTCATGACCAGTCGAACACTGTGCAACCAGTAACATAGTTCAAACATGCCGTTTGTCGTTCGACGGGTCATGACTGTTTTCTGAAGGTGGCGCCTGCCTGTGTACGCGAACACTACTGTCTTAATAATTTATCTTTGTTATAAACTGTCTGTACACTTACAAAGTTCTCAATGCTTCAGTTTACATGTAGGGACCCTCATTATGCTACCGTGGAAGTGTGGTGCTATTTGGAGCCTTGTCAGTGGTGTAGAAATACAGATTTACCCTCTGCCCCGAAGGCTAGCATTAGCAGCTAATCAGCGGTTCGCGCTAGCTTGTTTCAAGCTAGAGACACATTCGAATAGCATGAAAACATGTCCCAGAGAACGGTCGACTCGGTACGCATATGTTATTAAACCCTAGGTTCATCTTGCGCCGAAATTGTCCTTTTAATGTGATTTTCCTGCTATGATGTTGGTGAGACGTTTGTTGTTATAAAATAACTATGCTAGCACAACACTAGCAAAGCTTAAGACTAATATTAGTGTTGATATTTGTGTCTAACTCAAACTAACTTACATGCAAAAAATTAAAAGCCAAACATATATTTCAGGAGGCCCTCAAACTTCACATTGTAGACTCTTCTGATGTCGCCCAACAGCCTGAGACGACACCTGAAAGTCACCTGCAACAAACAGCCGACGCACCTGAAAACGGTAACAACACAGAAATGCTAATGCTATCGCAGTCATACTGTGTTTGACTGTATTAATGGGTTCAAAATCAATGTGTTAATGCGCCTGATGTCCTGGTGTCAAATTTGACCCATTTTCAAAAAGTTTGTATATCAGAAATTTTGGTAAAAATTTGGAAATATTGATAAAAGAACTTTGAAAAAAGTGACAAACGTCAAAAACATTACAAAAAAAAAAAAAAAAAACAAAATGTCAAAAAAGTGACAAAAATGTCAAAAGTAAAAAAAAACAATTGGGACAAAAACTTCAAAAGGCTCGAATAAATTCGACAAACGTTGAAAAAAGCGACATCGGGGAAAGCCACAAAAGTGTCAAAAAAGACGACCAAAAAGGTTGATCAAGGTTTTTCATTTAAAATTTTGACTCAAAAAAACTAAAAGTTGCAGTTCGACGAGAAGACAACACAAGGGTTAAATGGAAGAATAAGAAGATGGATCTCTGTTTAATTTGTGTGTGTATAGGACAGAGAGAGACTTGTTTTCTGAACATTTGTTTGGAAACGGAAACAAGATTCTAGAAAGGATATTTATCTTAATGGATTCTCTCTCTTTTAAAACTCATAAATGGGTATTTTTTGGGATATTTCAATCTTAAAGGGTAACTACCGTTTTTTTTAACCATTTGTATATCATGCCCGAGAGACAATAAAAACAGAGGGAATGGTCAAAGTTGTCTTATTGACATTTTGGGCCCTATTTTAACGATCTAAGCGTGCGACAGCTGACCAAACGGACTGAACCAAGGGGGGGGGGGAACCAACTCTAGATACATTCAACACAACTAAATGAAGCAGGTGTGAAAGATCCCTAAGAAGGATCACTTAAGTAAATCAAAACATCATCTGCATACAGAGACAACTTGTTTTTTGATTCTGTCTTTTTGTCTGATCCATTGAGCCAGTGGTTTGATGTCTGTTTTAATTTAATATGGGTGGTTGGATTATTATAAAGAGAGCTGATACCTTTGATAAAATTTAAATGAAAACCACTTTTTTTTTTTTTTTTTTTTTATCGAAGGCGTTTTCTGCATCTAAACTTACAAATAGAGCTTGCTAATTTTGTTCTACAATATGTACAGTATAGACAATTTATTTATTGAAAAGTGGATGTTACGAGGTTTTGTTTCTTCAGTAGAGACGGCCGAGGGTTTGGAGGAGAAGATCGCTGCCTTTGAGAAGATTCTCCTGAGAGACTTGAAGCTGATGAGACACAGACAGGTGATCCACCCGGTGCTGCAGGAAGGTATGTTGTACTGGAGTTATTAGAGAAATAATTCCTGGGTAACAATGTGGTCTGGAGACCAAGACCAATCTTGAGTACTGCAACGCTGGTAAGGTGCAGTGGTGTAGTCTATGCGATACCCACTAAGAGAGCTCCAGGATTTACGTACACCCACTTAAAAATATGCATTGATACGCAACAACATAGTTTTGTGAAAGCACTTTCACTTCAGCTATGTTTTCGCAAATACTGGGTCTAGTAATGTGACAGCAAACTCAACAACTTAGAAAACGTTAATGTCCCAAGAGGCAATTTGTTGTACAGTACAGGCATATAGACACATAATCCACAAACATAGAACCAGACATCTACAGAACTATTTATCTAACACATAACATACACTGATCAATACATAGAATACACAACGCTGCACAACATGCAGAGAGACTTTTATCATCTTTTATGGGGTGGTGATGGCGCAGTGGATATGATGCATGCCTTTGGTGTGGCAGATCGGGGTTTGATTCCCACTGCGATACATCAACCAATGTGTCCCTGAGCAAGGCACTTAACCCCTAGTTGCTCCAGAGGCGTGCGACCTCTAATATATAGTCAGTTGACAATTGTAAGTCAGCTAAATTACATGTAATGTAATGTCTTGTGTGTCTGTGTCTGTGTCTGTGTGTGTGTGTGTGTGTGTGTGTGTGTGTGTGAACTCAGTTGGTCTGAAGATGAACCTGTTGGATCCGACTCTGGTCATTGACCTGAAGTACCTGGGAGTCCGTCTGCCCATCCCCCCTGGAGTCTCTCTGGAGCCGCTGACCCCCCCACCACCACAAGGTAACCATGTCATACCACCACAAGGTAACCATGTCATACCACCACAAGGTAACCATATCATACCAACACAAGGTAACCATGTCATACCAACACAAGGTAACCATATCATACCACCACAAGGTAACCATATCATACCACCACAAGGTAACCATATCATACCACCACAAGGTAACCATATCATACCACCACAAGGTAACCATATCCTACCACCACAAGGTAACCATATCATACCACCACAAGGTAACCATATCATACCACCACAAGGTAACCATATCATACCACCACAAGGTAACCATATCATACCACCGCAAGGTAACCATATCCTACCACCACAAGGTAACCATATCATACCACCACAAGGTAACCATATCATACCACCACAAGATAACCATATCATACCACCACAAGGTAACCATATCATACCACCACAAGGTAACCATATCCTACCACCACAAGGTAACCATATCATACCACCACAAGATAACCATATCATACCACCACAAGGTAACCATACCAACACAAGGTAACCATATCATACCAACACAAGTTAACCATATCATACCACCACAAGGTAACCATATCATACCACCACAAGGTAACCATATCATACCACCACAAGGTAACCATATCATACCACCGCAAGATAACCATATCATACCACCACAAGGTAACCATACCAACACAAGGTAACCATATCATACCAACACAAGTTAACCATATCATACCACCACAAGGTAACCATATCATACCACCACAAGGTAACCATATCATACCACCACAAGGTAACCATATCATACCACCGCAAGGTAACCATATCATACCACCGCAAGGTAACCATATCATACCACCACAAGGTAACCATATCATACCACCACAAGGTAACCATATCATACCAACACAAGGTAACCATATCATACCAACACAAGGGTAGGGCTGCACGATATGAGGGAAATATGTAATTGTGATTATTTTGACTGATATTGCGATTGTGATATTGCGATTGCGATATGATTCAAGATATTGGAGGGAATGATCGTTTTTGTATCATTATTCTCATTGGAAAATATAGATTTTTTTAATTTTGTGATGTCATTCTTCTTAGAAAACTAACGCACAAATCAACATGTTCTGTTTGTTTGTGTCTGCAGGTGTTTCTACAGCGTTTGTGTCCAGAACAGGAAAAACAACAGATGTGACTCAGATCAAAGGTTGGAGAGAGAAATTCACGCCATCTGAGGCTCCGCCCACTCCGACGCCAACGCCGACGCCAACACCAACCAAACCTGAAGGTGCTTAACAGCATTTTAAAAACAATTACTGGATTTATCAGGAAAAGACTTACAGACACAGATTATTATTCTAAGTGTGTGACAACATTATGGGATGGATCCCTACAGAGATAGACCTTTTAGTTAAAGAGTAAGATCCTTTTAGTTTAACATGAAACAGCCCCGAAATCACCATCACCAAACTACACCAGACTCCATGTAAATAATAAGGACTTTTAGCGTGTATAGAGCCAGCATATCTCCACCAGACTCCATGTAAATAATCAGGACTTTTAGTGTGTATAGAGCCAGCATATCTCCACCAGACTCCATGTAAATAATCAGGACTTTTAGCGTGTATAGAGCCAGCATATTTCTACCAGACTCCATGTAAATAATCAGGACTTTTAGCGTTTATAAAAAGACAACTTCCAGCAGTATAGACGGCAGAATACTAGGGCTGTCCTCGACTAAAGAAATTCTTAGTCGACTAACACTTATAGGATTTTGTCGACTAATCGATTAGTTGATTTAATTGACAGAGCTGTGCGCTTTGAGAGGTGGTTAAGACTAGAAAAGCAAAATATAAATGTAGTTAATTAACCATCTGTAAAACTGAGTTTCTCCACAATTAATCCTGCAAAAGCACCACTTTAAATCTTGTGTTTACCATAAATGTGCTCATAAGTTTCTTAGAAATGAGTAATTAAGCATGAATAAGCATAAAAAATGACTAATGGACTAAAGAAATCTTAGTCGACTGAGACCAAAACGACCGATTAGTCGACTAATCGACTAAGAGGTGGCAGCCCTACAGAATAGGCTCCAGAATATTTCCTTCTGGATTGACAGGTGCAATATTAGAAAATGGATTTTTATTTTATTACATTTAAATCAAAACCTTGAGACTTTCAAACATCAACATGTCATTTATTAATATGTATTCATGTCTAAATGACATATAAACATATTTTCCTATTCTATTTTGCCTGGAAACTCTTCCAACACGCTGGCGTCTCGCGTGAAAAATAGACGTTGGTTCTATTTCTAGCATGAACGCGTCTCACGAGGGCGGTGTGTAACCTCTAACCTGTTAACATGGGACCCGAAATATAAACGGACACGCCACACGGCTGACACGCTCACGCGGCGCTTTCAGTGTGTTTTCTTTTTTATTTTTTTTATTTGATTTATTAGACAGTAACAGAAATAAATGCATAACAAGATGCCATCACAGTGATATTGCACATTTAACAGAACTGTCGAGGATAACACAAGAAAGTTACAAACTTATTTCCACTGTGGTCCTCGTAGTCTGATTAAAGATGTCCAGGCAAGCTACAGATGACTAAAAGGTACCTTGTGTACACTCAACCACATCCAAATACAAAATAAATACAAATATATACACTGTAATAATAAATAGTCATTTAAGACATTTATTTTTTCAGTAACTGGGTAATCTAACTAATTACTTTTCCCGTCGTTACAACGCCGTTAACGTTAAATGCGGTGCGTTACTATGCATTGATTGAATAAACTGTGTAATCCGAACGCATCCCTTGCTAACAGCTACTGTGGAGGTGGGTTAATAACGAGGTAAGCGTTTATGATTGGCTAAGGCAGAGTCGTGTTTCATGGTAGCCAATCAGAGCCAGTGTTGTTACACACATGCCAGCACATGCGCCACACACACACACACACACACACACACACACACACACACACACACACACACACACACACACACACACACACACACACACACACACAACAGCTAAACAGATTAGGCAGAGATGGCGAGTCGGGAGCAATCCGATGAAAAGTTGGCATTTTCCAGGTGGAGATATGCACCACTTCAAATTAATTGTGGTCAAAGGCAAGAACGTGCATGTGTACATTATGTTCAGGAGCGAAGACTTTGTCGACATCCGTTATAAGCAACTCTAATTTAATGAAGCATCTCACAACGACACACGCATCTACAAAGCTAGTGGCCGAAACCAGCAATACCTCCACCACCGATGATAGCTCGCCATCTGCTCGGAGCAAAGTCCTCCAAGCAGCAAAAGCCTCACAACAAAAACCTATGACACAGGCTGAAGTCCACCGTATGACAGGCAGGTGTTAAAAGTATATGTGTCATATAAGTTTATATGGTGTAACTGTTTCTTACAAAGATAATACTTGAAGTGCAGGATAAATCTCTTGCTGTCTGTCGACGTGCAATAAATATCGAACATTATGTACGTTAAACACCTGTCTGCTCTACTCATTTCAACTGACTTGTGAAAACTGCTAAAAAAAAAAAATCCAAATTCTTTCACATATAGCAACTTTTTTTTTTTTTTTTTTTTTTAACAGTAACGCGAATAGTTACTTTCCCTGGTAACGAGTTACTTTTATTATAGAGTAATTCAGTTACTAACTCAGTTACTGTTTTGAACAAGTAGTGAGTAACTGTAACTAATTACTTTTTTAAAGTAACGTTCCCAACACTGTTTAAGACTACATAAAAAATGGAATCTAATTAGCATTTAACAACTATTCACCACATGCTCGATTAAAACAACGATCTGACTGTAACTGACTAAGACCAAGACGACCGATTAGTCGACTAAGAGGGAG
The DNA here is from genome assembly GCF_004354835.1 of Perca flavescens. Taxonomy (NCBI): domain Eukaryota; kingdom Metazoa; phylum Chordata; class Actinopteri; order Perciformes; family Percidae; genus Perca; species Perca flavescens. The sequence continues at coordinate 1,307,736 of NC_041350.1, read as the reverse complement.
CAGCCCTATAAAGTATACCGTATTTTTCGGACTATAAATCGCACCGGACTATAAGTCGCATTTATTTAGATTATAAATACAAGAGTTATTCAACTACACAACAGCACACAGAACAATACTCTGAATACGGTAGGTGTCCGGTATGTTACCGTAACACATTAACAGTTATTGAACTATACAATAGCACCAGAACAACTAGCTAGCAGGGCGTGGAGCACGGAGGTATTAAAAGACGTGGAGACGAAGCTGCACCGTGAACGAGCCCCTCCAGACTCCTTCCTCCTCCTCTGGACATCTTTCAGCCCACGATTAGCCGATTAGCCGATTAGCTTTCTTTGTTTTCTTCACTGCAGTAAGAGTCACCTTTTCTCCAGTCTCCCTCATAAGTTTCTCTCATTTCAAACTCTCTTTCTGCTGCTCCATTACCGTTTTCGGGGCTGCATATTTTACTACCTGCAGTTTGTCTCTTTTCTTTCTCAGTTGTCTTTAGGAGCGTTCTAGTTGTCACGAGCCTAGAGCGCCCTCTCTCGGCTGTAGACGGTAATGTTTTCAGTATGAATTAACATGTAAAAACATGTTAAATTATATATATTTTGATATATAAGTCGCACCTGACTATAAGTCGCAGGACCAGCCAAAGTAGGGAAAAAAAAGTGCGATTTATAGTCCGGAAAATACGGTATTCTAATCTAATCTAATCTAATCTAATGGAAAACCACCAATAGAGTCCAGGATGAAAAACACAAACCAAAGTTGCTCTTTATTGTTTGCATCCTGCAGCTGGTCCGAGTGCCGACGTGCCGAAGAGGAACCTGTCTGCGTTCTGCAGCGACATGTTGGACGAGTATCTGGAGAACGAGGGGAAGCTGATCGACGAGCGCGCCGCCAGCTTCTCCCAGGCTACGGTGGAGCCGCTGGTCTACCAGCTGCCCACGCACTCCGCCAGCTACGTCCGAACGCTGGACAGTGTCCTGAAGAAGCAGGGCGCCGGCTCGCCCACATCAGACCTCATCTCTGGCTTCATACCCCCCTCCAAGAGACCCAAACTGCCCCTCAGGGAGAGGAAGGCAGCCAGGTAGGACCATTAATGTGTGGGACATAAATGTTGAAAAAAGGACAAAAAGATGATGCAGCGATTACAACTTTCTAGGCCGATTCTGATTTCATTTTTTCTAACCACTTTACAGCACACGCAAATATGTATTTTCTATTTTTTCTTTAATAGACAGATAATGGATCACTATGAAACAGATCTACAGTACAGGCCAAAAGTTTGGACGCACCTTCTCATTCAATGCGTTTCCTTTTTATTTTCATGACTATTTACATTGTAGATTCTCACTGAAGGCATCAAAACTATGAATGAACACATATGGAATTATGTACTTAACAAAAAAGTGTGAAATAACTGAAAACATGTCTTATATTTTAGATTCTTCAAAGTAGCCACCCTTTGCTTTTTTATTAATAAGGGAAATAATTCCACTAATGAACCCTGACAAAGCACACCTGTGAAGGTAAAACCATTTCAGGTGACTACCTCATGAAGCTCATTGAGAGAACACCAAGGGTTTGCAGAGTTATCAAAAAAAGCAAAGGGTGGCTACTTTGAAGAATCTAAAATATAAGACATGTTTTCAGTTATTTCACACTTTTTTGTTAAGTACATAATTCCATATGTATTCATTCATAGTTTTGATGCCTTCAGTGAGAATCTACAATGTAAATAGTCATGAAAATAAAAAGGAAACGCATTGAATGAGAAGGTGGGTCCAAACTTTTGGCCTGTACTGTATATAAATGACTCCTGGTGTGGGACATCCACACACCTCTAAAGAGCAACGTTAGAACCATTTCCTTCTTTTCACATCTAATATCCCACTAAAGAGAGATGTGGTTCTGGTTCTTGGTGTGGTCCCTCCACGCCCTGCTGTCTCCTGGCAGGTGTTCATATTGTAAACTTGTTATCTTCTGACCACACGCTGAACAATGTCCAAACAGCTGACATGTTGCAGGTGTGCGTGCGTCTTGAGAACTGTAACTTGTATAACTTATGTTTTCAGTTAATTGTAGCGTTGACCGGCATGAAATCACCATATGTCAGACTGACCTGAAGGAAAAAAAATAAAGTAGGGCTGTCAATCGATTAAAAAAATGTAATCTAATTAATTACATACTCTGGGATTAATTAATCGAAATGAATCGCATACATAATTAACGGTGCCTGAACCGAAAGAAAAAAGAAGGGTGATAAACACCAGTCGGTGACATTAAAGAAGGGCTTGTTTATTGCTGAGGCCATATGGTCAAAATTAAATGATTTGATAATAATCTATAACAATAACAATAACTTATTTCACTAGTAAAAAAACAACCACCAGATGGGAAAAGGACATTTACAATAACTTCAAATGCATCACGAGGCTGTAGTTTACCAGTTTCATTGAACGCACCGTCTGTGTTGTTTTTTAGTTGTTAGCCTAGAAATGTAGACGCCCCCTAGTGGCAGCTGGCTGGTCAGCCCAGCACACTGTTAGATACCGGCGTTGAATCCTCTACAGTAAAACACAGTCAAACTTTACACCGTTTAGCGTTAGCGGTTAGCATTTTAACAGTGTTTAATCCAGCTACTAGCTAGCGCTAGGCTAACGTTAGCTGCTGTCCAGTATAGTGTTAACTAGCCTCCTGTGCAGCGGTGTTTGTGTTGCCTGTATCGTCTCAGAGCATCAGAGAGAAGAGCAGACATATCAGGGCTCCAGAGTTCAGTAGCCAGGGTCGGCAGGAAGATGGAACCAGTTGAGCTTTGATATCTTGACTAGGGCTGCCACCTCTTAGTCGACTAGTCGACTAATCGGTTGTTTTGGTCTTAGTCGACTAAGATTCCTTTAGTCCATTAGTCATTTTATATGCTTATTCATGCTTAATTACTTATTTCCAAGAAACTTCTGAGCACATTTATGGTAAACACAAGATTTAAAGTGGTGCTTTTGCAGGATTAATTGTGGAGAAACTCAGTTTTACAGATGGTTAATTAACTACATTTATATTGTGCTTTTCTAGTCTTAACCACCTCTCAAAGCTCACAGCTCTGTCAATTAAATCAACTAATCGATTAGTCGACAAAATCCTATAAGTGTTAGTGGACTAAGAAGTTCTTTAGTCGAGGACAGACCTAATCTTGACCTTATTGACCTTATTCTTTTTCTACTGTCAGTTATTTTGTATTGCACATTGTGCTTTGTTTGTGTTTATGGTCTCGTTGCTTTTGGAGCACGTTAAGCACTTTGGTCAACGGAGGTTGTTTTTAAACGTGCTATATAAAATATTGCGGCGTATAAAACTTATAAAAACTAATCCAAACGCCGCAGCAGGCTAAGACATGTGGGGTTT
>NC_041350.1:1291846-1296846 GCF_004354835.1 Perca flavescens | reverse complement strand
GATGCCGACATGGAGAATAAACATTGTTCATACTTTATACAGAGAGAGCAGCAGCTTCTTGTGGAAGTATGATGACGTGAAACACATTATTAGAATAAAAAGAAAATAACACGAACGCTGTAGTGAAACGGAGAGAAAGCAGCAGACGATCACGGACCGACTGAATGTGTAATCAGACTAAATATAAACATTAACTGACCTCTGATCTGAATGGAAACCATCATAATCCTACCATTCAATGATTAGGCTACTAATCATTTGCACAAATTAACAATTGTACTCTTTGCCTTAAAAGTAAGCAGAAGATAATGTTACTCAGGAAATTTACCATGAAGATCCATTTTCTACAACGCTAGAATATGAAGCGTAAATATCTCTTTCACTCTGTTCCTCCCTCTCTCTCATTGGCTAAAATATTAATTTCCTAAGTCATATTAACTTCCACTACTCGCTTTTAATGCAAAGTGTACAGGTGTTCGTTTTTCCAAATGACAAGTGACACATTGAATGGTTTCATTTAAGAGCAGTAGTTCATAAATGTATATTTTTAGACTATCATTTAGTCGGTCCGCTATTATCTGTCACGCTTTTTCTCGCGTTTTTTTATTTTTTTCTAGAGGACGAGTTTCCTTCTCTACATATTATATGCCTTGCTCCCTGGTATATATGGACATAGAAAATAAAGACACTGAAGAAATTGCACTGTAAAATCTAGAAACTATAAAGATAATAAAGTGATAAATTCCATGCACACTATAAACATGAATGGAACGGAGTATATAGCTGCCGTTGTCGGAATTAAACCACACGGACGGTGCGTTCACTTAAAACAGGTAGCCTCGTGGTGCATTCACAGTAATTGTAAAATACCCTTTTCCCATCTGGGGTTCAACAGCAATTTACTGGGGAAATAAGTTATTGTTATAGTTATTACGTTATTATTAAATCTTTAATTTTGACCATGGCCTTAGCAATAAACAAGTCACTGACTGTTGTTTACTACCCCTTTTTTTTTTTTTTTTACTTTATTAAAAAGTACCGGTTCAGGCACCATTTAGGCACCGGCACCGTTTTAAAAGTATCGATTTAGCACCGGAATCGAACCAAACCCAAACGATACCCAACCCTAGTTATATTTGATCTTAAAGGAGCTGTAAGCGATGTCACGTGGCAGCTTTGCTACTGCCGGTTCTTCCAGACGCAGGCTTGGACCCCTCATAATAATCATAATAATAATAATAATAACAATATTTAGCGTGTCTATTCCTTGTGTTAAGTTGTGCATTTGTCTCCAGGAGAGGAGAGAGGAGAGCAGCAGCTGTGCCAGAGTCCGAGCTTTCAAAGAGAGGAAGAAGAAGAAGAGGAAACAGATTTTCCAGGAAACCCCAACGGTAACTTTCATCTGTTTTACATTTAGACCTCTGATAACTATTAGACCTAATATTAGACCTACTATCTGATAACTATTAGACCTAATATTAGACCTACTATCTGATAACTATTAGACCTAATATTAGACCTACTATCTGATAACTATTAGACCTAATATTAGACCTACTATCTGATAACTATTAGACCTAATATGAGACCTACTATCTGATAACTATTAGACCTAATATTAGACCTACTATCTGATAACTATTAGACCTAATATGAGACCTACTATCTGATAACTATTAGACCTAATATTAGACCTACTATCTGATAACTATTAGACCTAATGACTGATTAACTATTAGACCTAATGTCTGATAACTATTAGACCTAATGTCTGATTAATTATTAGACCTAATGACTGATTAACTATTAGACCTAATGTCTGATAACTATTAGACCTAATGTCTGATTAACTATTAGACCTAATGTCTGATTAATTATTAGACCTAATGACTGATTAACTATTAGACCTAATGTCTGATAACTATTAGACCTAATGTCTGATTAACTATTAGACCTAATGACTGATTAATTATTAGACCTAATGACTGACTATTAGACCTAATGACTGATTAACTATTAGACCTAATGACTGATAACTATTTAGACCTAATGTCTGATTAACTATTAGACCTAATGTCTGATAACTATTAGACCTAATGTCACCTAATGTCTGATTAACTATTAGACCTAATGTCTGATTAACTATTTAGACTAGTTCTGTCAGTTAAACCCATTTTAACAGCGTAAATTTTTTTATCGCGAGATTAATGTTCTTTTTGGCCGAGCAAACTTTGTATTTTTTTCACATGTTGTTGCAACAACTAGTAACGTTAGAAAAACTACAACTACCACACCGGATCTAGCTAGACTGGAAACACCACAACAGGCACGCTGCACACACTGGTTTGGGCTCGCGAGCCGGCCAGAGACTAGCTAGCAGGCTAACGGTACGTTTTGAGTGGATGGTGAGCGCGAGACACCGAAATGGACACCAATAAGATTCTGAATGGAAAGTTTACTTTTAAAAAGTTTCCAAATGGTTCCACTGACGAGACCAAAGGGATCTGTGTGTTTGGTGGTTGTAGAAATACCACTTGATGGCCGAGCACACAGCTGATGGCCGAGCGCACAGCTGATGGCCGAGCGCACAGCTGATGACCGAGCGCACAGCTGGTGACCGAGCGCACAGCTGATGGCCGAGCGCACAGCTGATGGCTGAGCACACAGCTGATGGCCAGACACACAGCTGATGGCCGAGCGCACAGCTGATGGCCGAGCGCACAGCTGATGGCCGAGCGCACAGCTGATGGCCGAGCGCACAGCTGATGGCCGAGCGCACAGCTGATGGCCGAGCACACAGCTGGTGACCGAGCGCACAACTGATGACCAAGCACGATATTGCGACGATAGTCTAGGGTTGACAATCGGTGCTTTAACAAAATGTCTTCACACTTAGATTTTAGATAAATAATCACCAGTAATTTGTGGGGAAAAGGCAAATAATAGAACAGCTACAACAGTCTGGAAAGTTCAGAATAGTACAAGTCACAAGTGTGTGTGTGTGTGTGTGTGTGTGTGTGTGTGTGTGTGTGTGTGTGTGTGTGTGTGTGTGTGTGTGTGTGTGTGTCCTCAGTACTTCAACATGTAAAAGCTCAGATAAATAAGAAGGCAACAACCCATTTAAAATCTTAAAAACAAGTAATACCATTTTAAAATCAGTCCTGAAAAGGACAGGAAGCCAGTGGAGGGTAACGTGGTCACGCTGTGCATGTGGTTCAACGTGAAGTGACCGATGTTTGTCCCCAAGGAGACGCCTGAACATGTGAAGCATCCAGAAGTCGTCCGGCTGAGATCTCTGAAGCAGAGAGACCTGACGCTGAAGGACTCAAAGACCACACCCTCCATTCCTCTATCAGGTACATACATACACACTGGCTTCTTTCTGTTAAAGCCCAGAAATCACCATCACCAAACTCCACCAGATTCCATGTAAATAATCAGGAAATGGAGTCTGGTGGCGATATGCTGGCTCTATACACACTAAAAGTCCTGATTATTTACATGGAGTCTGGTGGAGATATGCTGGCTCTATACACGCTAAAAGTCCTGATTATTTACATGGAGTCTGGTGGAGATATGCTGGCTCTATACACGCTAAAAGTCCTGATTATTTACATGGAGTCTGGTGGAGATATGCTGGCTCTATACACGCTAAAAGTCCTGATTATTTACATGGAGTCTGGTGGAGATATGCTGGCTCTATACACGCTAAAAGTCCTGATTATTTACATGGAGTCTGGTGGAGATATGCTGGCTCTATACACGCTAAAAGTCCTGATTATTTACATGGAGTCTGGTGGAGATATGCTGGCTCTATACACGCTAAAAGTCCTGATTATTTACATGGAGTCTGGTGGAGTTTGGTGATGGTGATTTCGGGGCTGTTTCATGTTAAACTAAAAGGATCTTACTCTTTAACTAAAAGGTCTATCTCTGTAGGGATCCATCCCATAATGTTGTCAGACTCTTAGAATAATAATCTGAGTCTGTCAGCAGCAACAACAGAACTTTTAGTGACTCTAACTGCTGCTGAACATTAGTCCTGTAGGGTTACATTACAGCTCGGTTCTGGTTTAATACTGGACCAGTTTCACAGATTGTTGTTCTCATCAGACACTCACATACACACATGGAGACAGAGAGTCCACATAGAGCTGGGCGATATGGAGAAAATCGAATATCACAATATTTTTGACCAAATACCTCTATATCGATACCGCAACAATATTGTAGTATTGACTATCGGTGCTTTCACAAAATATTTACACAATGAGATTTTAGATCAATAATCATCAGTAATGTGGATCTAATGGCTAAGTGGGTAAAGGTGAATAATAGAAGAGCTAGAACAGTCTTGTGAGTTCAGCAAATGACATCACTTTACTGTAATGCAGCCTTTAAAACCAGGAGAAGACACATATGTCATATCACCATATTACAACATCCAAAATCTAAGACGATATCTAGTCTCATATCACGATATCGATATAATATCAATAGGGCTGCCACCTCTTAGTCGATTAGTCGACTTTTTGGTCTTAGTCGACTAAGATTTCTTTAGTCGATTTAAACACAAGATTTAAAGTGGTGCTTTTGCAGGATTAATTGTGGAGAAACTCAGTTTTACAGATGGTTAATTAACTACATTTATATTGTGCTTTTCTATTCTTAACCAGCTCTCAAAGCTCACAGCTCTGTCAATTAAATCAACTAATCGATTAGTCGACAGAATCCTATAAGTGTTAGTGGACTAAGAACTTCTTTAGTCGAGGACAGCCCTAAATATCAATGTATTGCCCAGCTCCAGGTCCACAGTAAGTGTGATATATAGTACAGGCAGTACATATAGTACAAGTTTGGACACACCTTCTCATTCAATGCGTTTCCTTTTTATTTTCATGACTATTTACATCGTAGATTCTCACTGAAGGCATCAAAACTATGAATGAACACATATGGAATTATGTACTTAACAAAAAAGTGTGAAATAACTGAAAACA
>NC_041350.1:1276846-1281846 GCF_004354835.1 Perca flavescens | reverse complement strand
CCCCCCCCCACCACCACCTGCCGCCGCCACGCCGCTGAACCTCATCTCCCTCAAACCCTCAGCGGGCCGGGGGGCGGAGCTCGGGGTCAAAACGGTGGCTGTGGCTCCGCCCCCTACTGATGTGGCCCCGCCCCCTACTGCTGTGTCTCCATCCCCTACTGCTGTGGCTCCGCCCACTGTTGCTGTGGCTCAGTCCCTCCCGAGGGCCGAGCCTGCGTGCGCGCTGGTGGACCTGGACATCGTCTGCGTGGACGATGAGACGGAGCTGGTTGCCGTGGAGACGGCGGGTGTGGTGGACGTGCACGGCTCGAGCAGCGAGACCGAGACCGAGAACTCGTCGGACTTCGGAGACGAGCTGGACGGAGACGAAGAGAAAGACAACCAAGTAAGAGGAAGTTAAAGTCACAGCAATTGGTTTTCAAGAGTGGGTTAAGACGGGCGCCCGGGTAGCTCAGTTGGTAGAGCGCGCGCCCACGTATAGAGGGTTACTCCTCGATAAAGCGGCCGCAGGTTCGACTCCGACCTGAGGCCCTTTCCTGCATGTCAAGCTAAGCTTTTTACTAAATGTATTTTATAGGTTTTACTATATTAAACTATTTTTATTAACCTTGATATTTATATTTTCTTAAGTAAATTGCATTATTATGTAGCACTTTGAGATTGCTGAAATGTAGAGTGCAATACAAATAAAATGTATTATTATTATTATTATTATTATTATTATTATTCCCCCTCTCTCCTTCTGAGTGAACACCGTGAATCTGACTGCAGTAGATGTGAAAGAAATGCATTAAAGTTGTGCTAATTCAGCTCTGTTTAGTTCCTGTGGTGAGAGGGCAGCAAGATGAGTGCTTAGGGCAGAAGGAGAAAGAGAAACAAAAATATGTATTAATTTAATCATTAAATAAGGTAGTGTCTCCAAACTTACCTCAGTTATAACTTGTATCCTGCTAGTTACACTACAGCACTTACTTTCAAAAAATAAGTATATGCCTATTTTTTAAAATCTTTTTCGGTGTTGTAGTTTGAAGACGATCCCTAAGCACTCGTATTGCTGCTGTCTCAACACCAGAACTAAACAGAGCTGAATTAGCACAACTTGTATGCATTTCTTTCACATCTACTGCAGTCAGATTCACTGTGTTCACTCAGAAGGAATCCATTCACATGGGTAGGCACTTGTAATGACATCTCCAACATTTTAAAGCTCCCATATTATGCTTATTTTCAGGTTCATAATTGTATTTTAGGGTTGTACCAGAATAGGTTTACATGGTTTGATTATCAGAAAAAACACCATATTTTTGTTTTACTGCACATTGCTGCAGCTCCTCTTTTCACCCTGTGTTCAGCTCTCTGTTTTAGCTACAGAGTGAGACCTCTTTTCTTCTTCTGTACTATCAGATCGTAGATCATGTCAGCTAGCTCCATAGACAGTAAAAGAAAGGCTGTTTCTCCAACTTCAGTCAGTTCCAAGGCAGGATCAGCTGGTAGACTTCTTCTAAACCAGGGAGCACATGGAAGTAGTTCTTCTGGAGATTATGGTGAACTAGTGTGTGTTGTAGCAGTGCTTTGCTATTGAGAACGAGCTAGCATGCTAGCGGTTGCGGTTAGCCAGCTCATTTCGGCTAGTGCCGTAGAAAGCCGTGCAGATGTTGACCAGCTCACCTGGAGACTGAAGGCAGGACACATTCAGAAACCAGATCTCACTCAGAACACCAGGGATGGGGTTTTTCAAAGTTTGTATGCGTTTGGAATCACCACAGACACAAAAGAACACCCCAAATCACCAGAAAAAAAGGATTTTTTCATAATATGGGCACTTTAAGAGGTTGAAAGCACGTTTTAAAACCTGCCTTGTTTCAGCCTCCTGGGTGCTAACTGTAGCAGGAGGATAAGACGGATAGATTCTTCAGCTGTCCTGTCAATAAAGGCCTAAAAATGCCCAAAATAATAAATAAAAATAATCTTGTGTTTCGGGCATTGAGGCCTTCATCAGGGCTAGTATACGTGTACCCTCATGGTAGTCTCGCTTTGCCAGACCTTTGCCAGGTCTGGCTAGTCCACACAGCATTCTTGGATGGGAGAACAATGTGCTCTGTGTTTATTGGCATTTCTTTAAACCAATCGCTGTACCTTAGACAAGACCCTAAGATCATATGAACAGTACATAACCTGCCCTACAACGCAGAGGAATACTACCTTAGATCTCTGTTATGGCTCAATAAATGGGGCCTACAGATCCATGGCCATGCCGCCCCTTGGTGCCTCGTACCACAATAGTATATATCTGATGCCCGGGTACAAGCCCGTTTTCAGACGCCTTGAGCGTGAGGAGAAAACCATAAAACTCTGGACAGAAGACAGTATTTGCTCTCTACAAGGGTGTCAGGAATGTACAGATTGGAATTGTTTTTATGATAGTTGTAGTGACATTAATGAACTTACGGAAACAATGTCTGCATATGTGAAATATTGTGTTGATATGGTTATCCCGTTTAAAAAGGTGGTCATTTATCCTAATAACAAGCCCTGGGTAACGAAGGAACTGAAAACTGTTATCAACAGGAAAAAAAAAGACTTTTTATTTAGGAGACGTGTTTGAGAAAAAAGCTGTCTCAAGAGAAGTCAAAAATGAAATAAGGAAAGCAAAAATTCAGTATAAGAACAAAATTGAAAATCAATACAATAGTGGGGATTTTAAAGCAGCATTAACCAGCCTGTATGCAGAACAGGGCAACCAATGAAATTGAATGGTATAGATGAAGGCGATTTGCCAGATCGGACTTTTAATCAATTCTTTTGCAGGTTTGAAAGGTCCTTCTCAGATAGCATAATTACATTGAAAGAGCCATCTGTGGGCGAACACTGCACTATTGTGCCGAGCAGCTTAGTGAGGCTTTTACAGTCATTTTTCAAAGGTGCACTGACACTGGAGATATACCTGACTTATGGAAAACATCAACAGTAATACCCATCCCCAAAACTAAATCTCCTAAAAATCTCAATGAATTCAGACCAATTGCACTAACTTCCCTAGTAATGAAGTGCTTCGAAAAGATCTTGAAGGACACAATTATCCCCCTAACCGTAGATAAATTAGATCCACTTCAATTTGCATATCGAGCAGGCAAGGGTGTAGAGGATGCAAAGCTTTTCATTCTCGACAGGGTGTATAAACATCTTGAGAAAACCTGCATCACATGCAAAAAATGTATTTGCTGACTTTAGCTCAGCTTTTAACAAAATGGAGCCTCATATTTTAATTAAACGATTAGCCTCACATTTTACGTTACCCGAACAGATCTTATTACTAGTTCTACATTGTTTAACAAACAGAAGGCAGCAGGTATATGTAAACGGGAATATGTCCTCTGTCATTGTATCAAGCACAGGATCTCCACAGGGCTGTGTGCTCTCCCCCCTGCTTTTTATATTATACACTGACAACTGCAGATCGTTTTGGGAAAACAGCTATTTGGTGAAGTTCTCAGATGACTCAGCCCTGTTGTCCCTTCTCCAGGGCAATCAATCGGACCATAATAGTGCACTTAGCGAATTTGTCAGATGGTGTGATGACAGCTTCCTTGACTTAAATGTGTCGAAAACTAGTGAATTAATCATAGACTTTAGAAGGCACAGTGATGAACCAAAACTAAGTGTAATACATAATGAAAATGTCCTAATAGTTGAAACATATAAGTACTTAGGTACAGTGTTTGGCCCACAACTGAAATTCAATGACAACACCAATAGCATTATTAAGGGAGCAAATCAAAGAATATACCTACTGAGGAAGCTTAACTCTTTCGGCGTCTGTAAAAAGATTTTATGCACATTTTATCAAACATTCATTGAGAGCCTACTAACATTGTCTTTCATATGTTGGTTTAATGGACTAACCGTAAAAGACAAAAAGTCAAAAATCCCTGGTACTCAGTTAAAAGATCTCTGTTCTCTCTGGAAAACCCGAGTTGTCCAGAAAGCTGAGAGAATACTGTGCCCACCTGATCATGTACTGAGTAATGGATTTATTATCATGCAGTCAGGTCGGAGGCACTATGTGCCAATACGGAAAACCCACCGCTATGCCAACTCATTCATTCCCTCTGCTGTTAGATTGTTAAATGAACAACATACAGCACTGTTACATGAAATCACGTAACTATAACAAACTGGTTCCAGCACTGCGTTGCTCTGTGTGTGAGTATGTGGGAGGTTGTAACCATTGAGTTGGGTCATGTGTAAATGTGTTGATGTTACAGGAGAGAGCAACAAGCTTCTGTATACAGGAGGATGTATGACTGCTGCAGTACTATTTGTACTATTTATATTATTTGTTGTTTAAAGATTGTTTGTTTATTGTTTGTTTATTTTATTTTTGATTCATGAGTTATTAACCTATACAGATTGTGTGCTAATGCACTTTTTAATGCATTCTAAGTTTGTTTAACCCTTAATGGATGGGCTGGCTGTAAACTGAATTGCCCCTTGGGGACTAATAAAGTTATCTGAATCTGAATCAATCACAATCATCGTGGGGGCGGGGCTAAGCTCCAGACGGAGCCACGGTGCCTCTGCTAAATAGTCTCAGGAAGGAACTGGTTCTGGTGGAACATTCAAAAGTAGTTTTAGTCGTGCAACAGAAAACTCAGATTGGACAGATAGTCTAGCTAGCTGTTAGACAGACAGACAGACAGACAGACAGACAGACAGACAGACAGACAGATAGTCTAGCTAGCCGTCAGACAGACAGACAGACAGATAGTCTAGCTAGCTAACGTTTTCCTAAAATATTCAAATTTTTACTCTGAAAATATTTGAGTTTCCCCTGTAATAATGTGTGTGTGTCTCTGTGTGTGTGTGTGTGTGTGTGTGTGTGTCTCTGTGTGTGTGTGTGTGTGTGTGTGTGTGTGTGTGTGTGTGTGTGTGTGTGTGTGTGTGTGTGTGTGTGTGTGTGTAGCGTTACCTTCACAACGTGCTGGAGAGGCAGCGGCGGG
>NC_041350.1:1264346-1271846 GCF_004354835.1 Perca flavescens | reverse complement strand
ACACAGTCAAACTTTACACCGTTTAGCGTTAGCGGTTAGCATTTTAACTGCGTTTAATCCAGCTACTAGCTAGCGCTAGGCTAACGTTAGCTGCTGTCGAGTATAGTGTTAACTAGCGTCAGGTGCAGCGGTGTTTGTGTTGCCTGTATCGTCTCAGAGCATCAGAGAGAAGAGCAGACATATCAGGGCTCCAGAGTTCAGTAGCCAGGGTCGGCAGGAAGAAGGAACCAGTAGCTAAATGTTCCCATCAATGATCCAGGCAGCACCTCCTCGTCTCCCTGCAGCACCTCCTCGTCTCTCTCCTTCATTTCACACTCTAATGGGGGCTAGAACAGCTCCGGGTCAAACCTCAATATGGAATGGATTCATCTGCCTTATTTTTTTTTGTTTGTTATTTTGACAGCCCTACTAAATACATAAATAAATAAAGTGTAAACACACTAAAACTCAAATTATTTCCTTGTTAGTTTCCATAGTAACAGAGGTTACTTTTATTTAATTACAGACGTTTTATTTATTTTAAAAAACGCCCGTTTTCAAAAGTTTGTCTTTTATTTCATGATGTTATGAATGTTAGAACATTTAAAATATAATTAAATAATAATCAGTTTTTTAAATGAAAGAAAACATGAAATAACTGTGTGTGTGTGTGTGTGTGTGTGTGTGTGTGTGTGTGTGTGTGTGTGTGTGTGTGTGTGTGCGACTGTGTGTGTGACTGTGTGTGTGTGTGTGTGTGTGTGACTGTGTCTTTGTGTGTGCGACTGTGTGTGTATGTGACTGTGTGTGAGTGTGTGTGTGTGTGTGTGTCTTTGTGTGTGTGTGTGTGTCTTTGTGTGTGTGACTGTGTGTGTGTGTGTGTGTGTGTGTGTGAGTGTGTGTGTGTGACTGTGTCTTTGTGTGTGTATGTGATTGTGTGTGACTGTGTGTGTGTGTGTGACTGTATGTGACTGTGTGTGTGTGTGTGTCTTTGTGTGTGACTGTGTGTGTGTATGTGATTGTGTGTGTGTCTGTGCGCTTCAGGCAGAGGATGAGGTTCAGAGCGTTGCCGTGGAGACGGTGAAGGAGAGCAGTGGTCTGAATGCTGCTCAGAGGCGTCTGGCGAGCATCATCAACGTCGACTCTAAGTAAGAATACAGACAACGACTCCGTTACATCGCTGCCGCCGCGGCTTATCCGCCTGTCTGGCCCCGGGCGTCACGAAACGTAACGACATCATCACGAAATGGAACAAAATCATCACGTAACACATAATCTAAGAACATCGTAACGTAAGAACATCGTAACGTAAGAACATCGTAACATAACACGTAACGTAACAACGTTGTCGCCCAGTACCACCACAGTCTGACCTGATGCAGCTGAGCAGCTCCACTGGAGCTGTTGGAGGTTAAGGGCCTTGCTCAAGGGCACCTCAGTGGTGGTAATGAGGGAGGGACAATCGCTGCTCTTTCACTTTCCCCACCCAGATCCTGCCGGTCGGGGGATTGAACCTCCCGGTCCCAAGCTCGCTTCCTTAAAGTGCCCATGTTAGGAAAAAAACACTTTTTTTGTGTCTCTGCTGCTTCCACACTCATACAAACTTTGAAAACAACCCTCCCTGGTGTTCTGAGTGAGATCTGGTTTCTGAATGTGTCCTGCCTTCAGTCTCCTGGTGAGCTGGTCAACATCGGCTCGGACTGTGACGTCACAGTCCAAAATGAGCTGGCTAACCACAACCGTTAGCTCGTAGCGTTAGCATGCTACATCGTTCTCAATAGCAAAGCACCGCTACAACACACACTAGTTCACCATAATCTCCAAAAGAACTACTTCCATGTGCTCCCTGGTTTAGAAGAAGTCTCCCAGCTGATCCTGCCTTGGAACTGACCAAAGTTGGAGAAACAACCTTTCTTTTACTGTCTATGGAGCTAGCTGACATGATCTACATCTGAGCTACTGAGCATGTGCGAGTGCAATCAAAGATAGTACAGAAGAAGATGAAAAGAGGTCTCACTCTGTAGCTAAAACAGAAACCAGGTGAAAAGAGGATCTGCAGCAGTGAGAGAGAGCTGCAGCAGTACAACAACAATATGGTGTTTTGTTGATAATTAAACCATGTAAACCTATTCTGGTACATCCTTAAAATACAGTTATGAACCTGAAAATGAGCAGAATATGGGCGCTTTAACCCCCTAGGCCATTACTGCCCATTTTTTTTGCCCAATTTAGGATCACAATCAATTTTTCAAAGCTTTTCAAACTGTAATTACGCGACACTCAAAGCAGAATACCAGCAGTGGGTCAGCGCCTTGTATTCTTGTAGGCATGCGTCGGTATCGGCCGATGGCGTGGATGCAGTGATTCAACTCCCCGAATTTAAACGGGTTTCTCCGATTTGTTTTCTCTCCACAGACGCAGTTTGAGCGTGAAGGAGTCGGCCGCCTTCAGAACGCAGCGATCCGTCATGGACTCCGAAACCTCGCCTAACAAACTGCTGCTGGAGCAGGTACAAAACTCAAGGAAATACTCTCAACTTGTGTGTGTGTGTCTGTAACCTTTGTTTGTTTGTGTGTGTGTCTGTCTGTGTGTCTGTAACCTTTGTTTGTTTGTGTGTGTGTCTGTCTGTGTGTCTGTAACCTTTGTTTGTGTGTGTGTGTTTGTGTGTGTGTGTCTGTGTCTGTCTGTAACCTTTGTTTGTGTGTGTGTGTGTCTGTCTGTCTGTAACCTTTGTTTGTGTGTGTGTGTGTCTGTCTGTCTGTCTGTAACCTTTGTTTGTGTGTGTGTGTTTGTGTGTGTGTCTGTGTTTGTCTGTAACCTTTGTTTGTGTGTGTGTGTTTGTGTGTGTGTCTGTGTTTGTCTGTAACCTTTGTTTGTTTGTGTGTGTGTGTGTGTCTGTTACCTTTTTTGTGTGTGTGTGTGTGTGTGTGTGTGTGTGCGTAGTGTCACGGAGACGTCTGTTGTGTTTCAGGCTCAGCAGGAGATCCACAGTCTGCAGAACGAGATGGGGAGACTCAAGAGTCTGAAGATCTGTCTGAACCAGCAGAGAAACTTCTTCATCAGAGAGATCTCCCACAGATCAGGTGAGGAGGATGAGGGGGGGTCTGTGTGTGTGTGTGTGTGTCTGTAACGTGTGTGTGTGTCTGTAATGTGTGTGTGTTGAGTGGGTGTCTGTAATGTGTGTGTCAGTAACGTGTGTGTGTGTGTTTGTGTGTTTAATGTGAGTGTGTGTGTGTGTGTCTGTAACGTGTGTGTGTTTCTGTAACGTGTGTGTGTGTGTGTCTGTAACGTGTGTGTGTTTCTGTAACGTGTGTGTGTGTGTCTGTAACGTGTGTGTGTGTGTTTCTGTAACGTGTGTGTGTGTGTTTCTGTAACGTGTGTGTGTGTCTGTAATGTTTCTGTAACGTGTGTGTGTGTGTGTGTCTGTAATGTTTCTGTAACGTGTGTGTCTGTAACGTGTGTGTGTGTGTCTGTAACGTGTGTGTATGTGTGTCTGTAATGTTTCTGTAACGTGTGTGTCTGTAACGTGTGTGTGTGTGTCTGTAACGTGTGTGTGTGTGTGTGTCTGTAATGTTTCTGTAACGTGTGTGTCTGTAACGTGTGTGTGTGTGTCTGTAACGTGTGTGTGTGTGTCTGTAACGTGTGTGTATGTGTGTCTGTAATGTTTCTGTAACGTGTGTGTCTGTAACGTGTGTGTGTTTCTGTAACGTGTGTGTGTGTGTCTGTAATGTTTCTGTAATGTGTGTGTGTGTTTAACATGTGTGTGTTTCTCTAACTTGTGTGTGTGTGTGTGTGTGTGTCTGTAACGTGTGCGTGTGTGTGTGTGTGTGTGTGTTTTTCAGGTGAGAGTGAGCAGAGAATCCGCAGGAAGCTGCAGCAACTGTCCTCCACACAGAGCACAGCCAATCAGCAGCAAGCTGCAGCAGCAGGGGGCGGGTCCTCAGACCCTTTGACAGGAGACTCCTTCCTGCAGACCCAGGCTCCTCCCACTCCTGTTCCCCAGCCGCGTGTCCTGGCTCCCCCCGCGGCGAGCGGGCGCCCCAGGACCGTCCCCAACATCCTGTCCCGCAGTAAGGTTTCCGCTGCTTTGGTGCCGGCGCCGTTAGCGGCAGAGCTCGTGTCCCTGGTGAGTCCGATCCTGGCGCTGAGCCCGCTGATGGCGGCGCCGGTGGCGCTGCAGACGTCTCCTCCTGCTCCAGGTACGGCCCGCTCGCCGTCGCTCGACTCTCTGCCTCAGCACGCTTTTATTCTGAAGTAACACGTGAACTCTTCCTGTCTGTAGGCGTGGCTTCAGTCACTCTGACCAATCAGCAGCTTCACCTCACCTCACTGCCCCTCCCCCCGCCCGGTAAGATCTACAGTAGCTCCGCCCCTCTCGCCTTCACTAACCTCACAGGTAACTAACTGACTAACCAACCAACCAACTAACTCACTTACTAACTGACTAACTAACCAACCCACTAACTAACTAACCAACCAAACAACTAACTCACTTACTAACTGACTAACCAACTAATTAACCAATTAACTCACTAACTAACCAAACAACTCACTCACTGACTAACTAACTAACCAACCAACCAACCAACCAACCAACCAACTCACTCACTCACTAACTGACTAACTCACTCACTGACTAACTAACCAACTAATTAACTCACTGACTAACTAACTAACCAACCAACTCACTTACTGACCCTATTTACAAAACAACATATATCCTGGTAGGTACCCTGGTTGGTGCCTGGTATGCAGCCTAGATAACTTGGTGCCTGGTAGGCAGCCTAGATGCTGATCATTCTCCTACAGAAAGACTTGGAGCCTGGTAGGCAGCCTAGATGACTTGGTGCCTGGTAGGCAGCCTAGATGACTTGTCCCTGGTAGGCAGCCTAGATGACTTGTCCCTGGTAGGCAGTCTTGATGACTTGGTGCCTGGTAGGCAGCCTTGATGACTTGGTGCCTGGTAGGCAGCCTTGATGACTTGGTGCCTGGTAGGCAGCCTAGATGACTTGGAGCCTGGTAGGCAGCCTTGATGACTTGGTGCCTGGTAGGCAGCCTGGATGACTTGTCCCTGGTAGGCAGCCTAGATGACTTGTCCCTGGTAGGCAGTCTTGATGACTTGGTGCCTGGTAGGCAGCCTTGATGACTTGGTGCCTGGTAGGCAGCCTTGATGACTTGGTGCCTGGTAGGCAGCCTAGATGACTTGGAGCTTGGTAGGCAGCCTAGATGACTTTTCCCTGGTAGGCAGTCTAGATGACTTGGTGCCTGGTAGGCAGCCTAGATGACTTGTCCCTGGTAGGCAGCCTAGATGACTTGTCCCTGGTAGGCAGTCTTGATGACTTGGTGCCTGGTAGGCAGCCTTGATGACTTGGTGCCTGGTAGGCAGCCTAGATGACTTGGAGCTTGGTAGGCAGCCTAGATGACTTTTCCCTGGTAGGCAGTCTAGATGACTTGGTGCCTGGTAGGCAGCCTAGATGACTTGTCCCTGGTAGGCAGCCTAGATGACTTGTCCCTGGTAGGCAGTCTTGATGACTTGGTGCCTGGTAGGCAGCCTTGATGACTTGGTGCCTGGTAGGCAGCCTAGATGACTTGGAGCTTGGTAGGCAGCCTAGATGACTTTTCCCTGGTAGGCAGTCTAGATGACTTGGTGCCTGGTATGCAGCCTAGATGACTTGGAGCCTGGCAGGCAGCCTAGATGCTGATCATTCTCCTACAGAAAGACTTGGAGTCTGGTAGGCAGCCTAGATGAAAAAAAATGTGTTTAGCGATGAACAAAGAAGTTGTTGTAACTTGAGTGTACTTTGTCGTATCTCAGCGAAATTTCTCACGATTGACAAGGGTCCAGGCCTGAGGACACCTACAGGCTAAAATTCAATTTTGGTCATAGCGCCCCCTGCTGGCAACATGAAATGCGCCTTATATGACAAACATCATCCGATTTACATGAAACTCAGAATGTGTGGTCTACGTGTGATACTGAGCCGCCCCCTATAATATGACCACGCCCACTTAATCAAGCCACGCCCCCTCTCATAACATTTGAACCGTTTAAGGTATACCCTTGTGTGAGGTATCATTGAACTCAGCAGAGACTTCCATTTTTATTGTTGATGGTTGGACCCGCCCCCTATGCTTTGGCCACGCCCCCTTTCACAGCTAATGAACCGCATGACGTAGAATCTTGTGTGAGGTATCGTTGTACTCGGCGGGAAGTTCCCTTTTCATTGTTGACGATTCGCGGTGTCCGAGTGCCGCGCAAATGCACAGTCGCAAGGAGCAGCGTCCGCCGGTAACCCCGACGTGCGCAGAGGCGCGAGGGCCCGTCCATCGCTGCTCGCAGCTTTAATTAACAAATTGTTTCTATTGGCAGTTGGTATGAACAGAGCCAAAAGTCCGGTGGATTCCATAGTTACATGTCTGCGACCGGCACAAGATTTCCCACATTTTGACCAACCATGATGTATGAGGAGTGAAAACTGTAGGGGAGAGAGCAATTTGTTTGGAAAAATTTCAGAGAATCGTACTGCAGCTCCTCCCCTCTAATTCTCAACATTCCAGCCCCATAGACACACATTGGGAAAAAACGGTCTGAAAAGAGGACGATACATGAACTGTGATTTGGTAGAAACCGTGCTTGATATCCGAATGCCCATTCAGCACAATAAAGGCCCAAGTCTTGTCTTCGGTTTAAACTTTTAATTATCTTTCTACATTAAAGTATGGCGACACAGTATGGCCCCAAAGAGGGGTTGTTTTGAGTGATGTTAAGCAATTTCCCGAAGATTTCCCATTAAAGTCTATGGCAAATATTGCGCCGTTTTTTTGCCAATATCGTGAAAACCACGCAGCAAATCTCTTAGAAAAGTCATAGCACACCATTCCCGGTCATTACACATGTTTTGATGTATTATGTGTGCACGTGTTGGCAACGCTCTGTGACTAGTAGCAGGACAAAAATGTTGTGGAAGATGGAGTACAAGTATGGAGGATAAAAGTAATTCTGCCGATTGCAGCAATCGGCACACTGAATAATATTGAGGAGGTGATGCATCGTGATGTCGATTTTAATCATCAGCAGAATAATCAAATCGTGAGACCAGTGAATAGTTACACCCCAACCAACTGACTAACCAACTAACTGACTAACTAAACTCAGATGGATTCTGATTGGCTGTCAGTGTCTCTAGTTTTGGTGTGGACTTCACCATCCACTGGAGTTAGAACCATTTATAAAATTATGGATTTATAGTATATGTGTGTGTGTGTGTGTGTGTGAGACAAAGTGAATACTGAACTGACTAACTTACCCAATAACTGGCTAAATATCAAACTACCAGCCTGTCTGACTAACTGGTTATTAACTAACTGATTAATAACTTGTTTTCTCTCTTTCTTCTCTTTCTTCCTTTCTCTCTTTTTATCGTTCACAGCCACTGACTTCAGCAACCTGCTGCAGCTGGTTCAACCCTCAACTACACAACAGATACTACAACCCTCAACTACACAACAGATACTACAGCCCTC
>NC_041350.1:1256846-1259346 GCF_004354835.1 Perca flavescens | reverse complement strand
CACACACACACACACACACACACACACACACACACACACACACACACACACACACACACACACAAACAGACAGACAGACACGCGCGCACAAACACACACTCACTCACTCACACAGAGCAACACAGCATATTTCACACATCCCTAACTTGTCTGCAGAGGACAGCGGGAGCAGGAGTCTGATAGCGGTGATCAAGGGCCGGTTGTTTCAACACACATAATAAGTTTGTAAGGGTAGGGGGGGCAGAAAGTTTAGAGCATCAAACCCTTCATTTTCTGCCTTCTAGACAATTTATGGGGCAGATGTCTTTTTATTTAACGCTCCTGTCGTTTAGATAAACTTTCTATATCAGAACAGTGACAAAAGAACATTGAAAACAATCGACAAAAACATTTTTTTTTTTTTAAACACTGAAAAATGTATCCCAAAACATCAGAAAAAGTGACAAAAAAACTCGTTACAAAACCATCATTTAAAAGAAAAACACCAAAACAGTGACCAAAAAAATGTGAATAAAATCGGCAAAAACGTCAAAGTGTAGAAAAAGAACAACAAAATGTTTTTTTGACCCAGAAAAAGAAGAGATAACATGGGCACAGGCTAATTATTGATCACTAACATGATAGTTAACATTAGTAAAAGTAGTAGCTCTCCACCAATCAGATTGGTCATTTGAGTCTGACTGAGAGAGTAATTAGTTATATTACAATATTACTGTCTCTGAATTGTAATGCGTTACACTACTTTTGAGTTACTTTTGAGTTACTTTTGAGTTACTTTCACCAAAATAAAAGCGGAAGTTTGACTTGGCAGCTAGCTTGTGAATTTCACCACTGGATGAATAAAGTCTCCTCTTTATCCACTTTAATACATCACATATTATTCATAATATTTTGTATAATTAATATGAATATGCAAAGTAACTAAAGCTATAAAAAATAGATAAGTAAAACATACGATATACAAGTGGGAGAAAATGAAAATACTCAATTAAAAGTACCTTACAGTTGTATTGAATTACGGCATTGTTGTAAAATGTTTGTTTAAAGCACTTGAATAAGAAATTCATTCATTGTTTAGTTTAAAAAAGTCTAAAGGAAATTGTCAATTATAGTGAGTTCAGACGACTTGACGAGTCGTGTATATACACGACCTCGGACCTCGGGGGGGGGGGCTCTTTTTGCAACTTCCGGTTCGTAACTCCGAAAAACGACTCGTAGATTGGCTTTGGTGGACAAAAAGAACGCACCATTAAGGTCAGTAAGAGTAGTAGCTCTCCACCAATCAGATTGGTCATTTGAGTCTGACCATTTGAGACTCACCACAGCACGGGACACACCAAACTGACTCGAGTCACCGACCTCACCAGGCTGTCCCACGGCCGATTATCGGCTCAGTGTGTCAGCACCTAACACACACCCCTCCTATCATGGAGACTCTGTACTAGGGCTGGTCCAAAATACCATCTTTTGAGCTTCGAAGCTTCGGTAGTAATGAGCATCGAATATTGGAAGCTTCGGAGAGAGAGGGGGCTGAACATGTTATTATCTCTAATAAAGGCAGGAATCTCTACGTGTCTGTCTGTCTGTTTGCATGTTGATTATTTTGAGAAACTTTCATCCAAACAACTTCACAAGGGAGTTCAGCGGTGTCGTATTTGGTGCAGTATAGACAGACAGGCCAGACGCGTTCAGAATTAATAAACTTTTAACCTCTCGAGGATCACCGTCCCGTCAACGGGACACTTTGTGACGTCGCTGTAACCTCGATAAAACTTCCACTCGTGAGCGTTTTTATAACGTTAAAGCATTAAATCTTCAAAATATACAGCCACGTACACAACTGTTACAGAGTAACAGAAAATAAAACAATGTGCATGCATACCTGTTGTCGTTGTCCTGTCAGCAACAAAGTGGTATTTTGCCCAAAACTTGATTTTCATAAATCACCAAGAGTCCGAGGAAATGTAATATCTGAGCTTTATATTCCAAAACCATCTCTTCTCCTCACAATGTTGAAGTTTCTGGCCGAATCACAACGGAAAAACAAGAAACAGTTTTCCATTTCCGCACTTGTTATCGGGGGTTAATACACATTTAAAGCAGTGGCTGAAACTGAAACAACTCTGTGAACACTGACTATACAAGATACAAGACAATTCATACAAACATAATGTGGCATATCGTCACCTTCCTAAAAATCAAAAGTCATTTTTTAACAAAAATGATTTTGTTGCCTAAATCATCTCCTCATGGTGCTGGCCACCTCTGGTAAAATTGCCTACATCCTCAGTTGAACAGGTCATGTGATTCTACACCTTTGGTAAAATTTCCTATGTCAAGCATGTGACTTAGGCATTATTAGGTTAGGTTTTATTTTTTGTGTTTTCTGAAAAACCTGAAAAAATGACTTGGGCAATTATTTTAGGAAGGTGACGATATGTTAGCATGCACAGACATATGCATACGTTTGTGTTCTTGTATTGTTAAATGTGTCTAAACT
>NC_041350.1:1241846-1246846 GCF_004354835.1 Perca flavescens | reverse complement strand
CGATAGTACGGCGCGTTCTCGCGATAATGCGGCACGTTCTCGTTCTCGCGATAGTACAGCACGTTCTCGTCTCGCGATAGTACGGCACGTTCTCGCGATAGTACAGCACGTTCTCGCGATAGTACAGCACGTTCTCGCGATAGTACAGCACGTTCTCGCAATAGTACGGCACGTTCTACCGCAATAGTGCGGCGTTCTCCGCGATAGTACGGCATGCGTTCGTTCTCGCGATAATAACGGCACGTTCTCGCGATAGTACAACGTTCGTTCTCGTTCTCGCGATAGTACGCACGTTCTCGTTCTCGCGATAATGCACGGCGTTCTCGTTCTCGCGATAGTACAGCACGTTCTCGCGATAATGCGGCACGTTCTCCGAGATAGTACAGCACGTTCTCGCAATAGTACGGCACGTTCTCGCAATAGTACGGCTCGTTCTCGCGATAGTACGGCTCGTTCTCGCGATAGTACGGCTCGTTCTCGCGATAGTACGGCACGTTCTCGCGATAGTGCACGACGCGTTCTCGCGATAATGCACGGCGTTCTCGAGATAATGCGACGCGTTCGCGATAATGCGGCACGTTCTCGTTCTCGCGATAATGCGGCGCGTTCTCACGAAAGTACATGCGCACGTTCTCGTCTCGCGATAGTGCGGCACGTTCTCGCGATAGTACAGCGTTCTCGCGATAGTACAGCACGTTCTCGCGATAGTACAGCACGTTCTTGTTCTCGCGATAGTACGGCACGTTCTCGCGATAGTACGGCACGTTCTCGTTCTCGCGATAGTACTGCGTTCTCGTTCGCGATAGTACTGCGTTCTCGCGATAGTACAGCACGTTCTCGCGATAGTACAGCACGTTCTCGTTCTCGCGATAATGCGGCGCGTTTCGCGATAATGCGGCACGTTCTCGCGATAATGCGGCGCGTTTCGCGATAGCACGGCACGTTCGTGATAATGCGGCACGTTCTCGTGATAGTACAGCACGTTCTCGTTCTACCCAGCGATAATACGGCACGTTCGCGATAGTACAGCACGCGTTCGCGATAGTGCGGCACGTTCGCGATAGTACGGCACGTTCTCGCGATAGTACGGCACGTTCTCGCGATAGTACAGCACGTTCTCGTTCTCGCGATAGTGCGGCACGCGTTCGCGATAATACGGCACGTTCGCGATAGTACGGCACGTTCTCGTGATAACGGGCGTTCTCGTTCTCGTGATAGTACGGCACGTTCTCGTGATAGTACAGCACGTTCTCGTTCTCGCGATAGTACGGCACGTTCTCGCGATAGTACGGCACGTTCTCGCGATAGTACGGCACGTTCTCGCGATAGTACGGCTGCGTTCGCGATAGTACAGCACGTTCTCGCGATAGTGCGATAGTACGGCACGTTCTCGTGATAGTACAGCACGTTCTCGCGATAGTACTGCACGTTCTCGCGATAGTACAGCCAGGCCAGACACTCTCTGGCCTGGCGCTATTCGTATGCTAATTAGAGCCATTCACACCTCTGCGGGAGCTCTCCACATACTGTACGTCACGGTTCGTTTCCGTCAATATGTGGCACAGATGAATAATTGTCGATAACTGCAGAAAATTTGGGGGATTTCCGGGCGTTTACGGGGGCGAAAATCCCACTTTTCATTCGGTGTGAAGTCCTCTTTTCAGTAGACTTTACTACTGCAGCAGTATTTTTACAGGTATTCATAAAAAGTCTATTAAACAGCTGCAGCTGATTCAGAACGCTGCTGCACGAGTCCTTACCAACACCAAAAAAATAGATCACATCACTCTCTCTGAAGTCCTTACACTGGCTTCCTGTGCATCAAAGAATAGATTTCAAAATACTCATACTAGTTTATAATCATTAAAAGGTTTAGGACCCATTTACCTTTCGAATCTGCTACTACACTATGAGCTGCAGAGATCCTTGAGATCATCAGGGACGGGTCTGCTCGCCATACCCGAGTCGGAACAAAAAAGGGGGAAGCTGCGTTCAGCTTCTATGGTCGGTACATCTGGAACAAACTACCGCTAAACTGTAGGTCGGCACCTAATCTCAGCTCTTTTAAATCAAGGCTGAAGACCTTTCTTTTTAACACTGCCTTTTCTTAATTCATTTTTGTATTTAAATTTAATTTTTTATTTTTTATTCATTCATATTTTATTCATTTATTCAACTGTTTCCTCATCTGCTACCAATTTGTAGGATATTTTTAACTGTGTCTTTATGTCTTGTGTAAAGCACTTTGAATCGCATTGCTGCTGAATTGTGCTAGGGTTTCTAGTGATGTCACCTGGCTCAGACACTTGAACAGCTAAGATGAACTGGTTGTGTAACTTTAACCTCTGACGGGACAACTAAACAAACAGCACGTGTTCACTATCCTTTACCAGAGACACAAACATGTACTCAACCTACACACACACCACAGGGTCAGCCTTTATTTGTTGAGCCCCACCCTGCAACGGGAAAGACCTTCTACTCGTTGTTTTAACCACAGACAGTATATATAATGGACCAATAGACCCCGTGGCTCTGTATGAGACCAGTGAAGGATATTAGAAGCACTTTTCCTGTGATCTCTGCCTTTACTGAGCAGCCTCCAACTGAGCTTGAAGACGTAGATGTGACGTGAGCAACGTGTCTGAAAGTGTGAAGTCTTCTGGTAGCTGTGAGAGAGAAATCTCAATCATTCCCAATCTTACAGAGACGGAGAGTGTAGGTATATGTAAGGAGATAACATAGACACAGGTAATTACTGATCACTAACATGCTAGTTAACATTAGTAATTACTGATCACTACCATGCTAGTTAACATTAGTAATTACTGATCACTAACATGCTGGTTAACATTAGTAATTACTGATCACTAACATGCTAGTTAACATTAGTAATTACTGATCACTAACATGCTAGTTAACATTAGTAATTACTGATCACTAACATGCTAGTTAACATTAGTAATTATTGATCACTAACATGCTAGTTAACATTAGTAATTAAACCTAAACAGCTAATGGAAGTCCAAACTGCCTGTGAGCTTCTCCTGTACTATACGGTAATTCCTCTACTGTGTGACAGTAAGTCTCGTGGTTATGACCCAATCGAGAAATAGTCTTTAAACTCTTCAGATGTGAAGTTATTCTCTGTTAAAGTGACGTCAGAATGAATGGGAGTCAATGGGATGCTAACGGGAGGCGATGTCTTGGTAGCATCAGAATAGCGCCATAGGAGGTTCAAGTTCTGAAGCGAAGCTTACCCCTCCTTGGTTTTAACTCACTCTAGATAGATAGCCACTTAACAGACCAGATGGACATCTTACGGACTACAACTTTAAATACTTAGACGAAGGTCTACATTAGAGGGTGAATATTTCGGGACTCCCACGAGTCACAGTATTCCTGTTCTGTTAGCACTAGAAAAGCCGGCATTTCATTTACTCCTAAAAGTGTGTCAGCACTCGCAAATATGGCAATTAAGTTTTTAATTTTTATCTATTTTTTTAAATGATAAGTACAATATTTAGCTCTTTCATTACAGATCGAAAACACGCACTCGTGCTCTTATGCACACACACACACAGACATGCACACTCACAGACACACACACACAGACATGCACTCACAGACACACACACACACACAGACACACACAGACACACACATGCACACACAGACCAACACATGCACACACAGATGCACACACACACACACAGACACACACATGCACACACACACATGCACACACAGACACACACATGCACACACAGATACACACTCACACGCACACACACACACATGCACACACACACAGATACACACACGCACACACTCACTCACTCACACGCACACACACACATACACTGTACTCTCTCTTTAGGGACAGGTAGCTCTGGACTCTCTCTTTAGGGACAGGTAGCTCTGGACTCTCTCTTTAGGGACAGGTAGCTCTGTACTCTCTCTTTAGGGACAGGTAGCTCTGGACTCTCTCTTTAGAGACAGGTAGCACTGGACTCTCTCTTTAGGGACAGGTAGCTCTGGACTCTCTCTTTAGGGACAGGTAGCTCTGGACTCTCTCTTTAGAGACAGGTAGCACTGGACTCTCTCTTTAGGGACAGGTAGCTCTGTACTCTCTCTTTAGGGACAGGTAGCACTGGACTCTCTCTTTAGGGACAGGTAGCTCTGGACTCTCTCTTTAGGGACAGGTAGCTCTGTACTCTCTCTTTAGGGACAGGTAGCTCTGGACTCTCTCTTTAGGGACAGGTAACTCTGGACTCTCTCTTTAGAGACAGGTAGCACTGGACTCTCTCTTTAGGGACAGGTAGCACTGGACTCTCTCTTTAGGGACAGGTAGCTCTGTACTCTCTCTTTAGGGACAGGTAGCTCTGGACTCTCTCTTTAGGGACAGGTAGCTCTGGACTCTCTCTTTAGGGACAGGTAGCTCTGGACTCTCTCTTTAGGGACAGGTAGCTCTGGACTCTCTCTTTAGGGACAGGTAGCTCTGGACTCTCTCTTTAGGGACAGGTAGCACTGGACTCTCTCTTTAGGGACAGGTAACTCTGGACTCTCTCTTTAGAGACAGGTAGCACTGGACTCTCTCTTTAGGGACAGGTAGCACTGGACTCTCTCTTTAGGGACAGGTAGCTCTGTACTCTCTCTTTAGGGACAGGTAGCTCTGGACTCTCTCTTTAGGGACAGGTAGCTCTGGACTCTCTCTTTAGGGACAGGTAGCTCTGGACTCTCTCTTTAGGGACAGGTAGCTCTGGACTCTCTCTTTAGGGACAGGTAGCACTGGACTCTCTCTTTAGGGACAGGTAGCACTGGACTCTCTCTTTAGGGACAGGTAGCACTGGACTCTCTCTTTAGGGACAGGTAGCACTGGACTCTCTCTTTAGGGACAGGTAGCACTG
Organism: Perca flavescens; assembly: GCF_004354835.1. Classification (NCBI taxonomy): domain Eukaryota; kingdom Metazoa; phylum Chordata; class Actinopteri; order Perciformes; family Percidae; genus Perca; species Perca flavescens. Next base: position 1,241,936 of record NC_041350.1, on the reverse strand, counting down.
CATCTTTCTTTGTGCTTCTGTTTGTGTGTTCCAGATGGTGATGTAGTTTAGTTTCTGTTGTGTTATAATCTGGTTAACTCTGATTGGTTG
>NC_041350.1:1211846-1234346 GCF_004354835.1 Perca flavescens | reverse complement strand
AACTTTATCAGGATGCATAGTATCCTGGATCCATGAAATAACTGGCCTTTCAAAATAAAAGTCAGCCTGCCTCTATGGGAATTTAACATAGGGGTGTAGTGACTTATGCCCCCTGTATTTTAAGGATGAACATTTATTTATTTACGATACATTAGTGTGTGTACACATACACATACGATACAAAGAAAGTCTCCCCCATATACACTGTGTGGATGCTCTCTTACCCCGTTGGTCAGAATGATGTTGGAACAGACCACTGATGGGGGAGTTTTACTGGGGAGGACAGTCTCGTTCTGTCGCACCACATGCAACTTCTGTAATAAGTTGTAAAAATGTCAATAACCAGCATGCAGGTGTGAGTCAGAGTGTGTGATCATGCGTGAGTCAGTGTGTGTGATCATGCGTGAGTCAGAGTGCGTGTGGTCGTGTGTGAGTCAGAGTGCGTGTGGTCGTGTGTGAGTCAGAGTGTGTGTGTGATCGTGTGTGAGTCAGAGTGTGTGTGTGATCATGTGTGAGTCAGAGTGTGTGTGATCGTGTGTGAGTCAGAGTGTGTGTGTGAGTCAGAGTGTGTGTGTGATCGTGTGTGAGTCGGTGTGTGTGCGTCATGTGTGGTCAGAGTGTGTGTGATGTGTGGGTGAGTATGTGTGTGATGGTGTGTGAGTCAGAGTGTGTGTGATCGTGTGAGTCAGAGTGTGTGTGTTGTGTACGAGTCAGTGTGCGTGTGATGTGTGTGTGAGTCAGAGTGTGTGTGTGATCGTGTGGTCAGTGTGTGATGTGATCGTGTGTGGTCAGAGTGTGTGTGATCGTGTGTGAGTCAGTGTGTGTGTGATCGTGTGTGAGTCAGAGTGTGTGTGTGATCGTGTGTGAGTCAGTGTGCGTGTGATCGTGTGTGAGTCAGAGTGTGTGTGTGATCGTGTGTGAGTCAGAGTGTGTGTGTGATCGTGTGTGAGTCAGAGTGTGTGTGATCTTGTGTGAGTCAGAGTGTGTGTGATCGTGTGTGAGTCAGAGTGTGTGTGTGATCGTGTGTGAGTCAGAGTGTGTGTGTGATCGTGTGTGAGTCCGAGTGTGTGTGATCGTGTGTGAGTCCGAGTGTGTGTGATCGTGTGTGAGTCCGAGTGTGTGTGATCGTGTGTGAGTCCGAGTGTGTGTGATCATGTGTGAGTCCGAGTGTGTGTTTGATCGTGTGTAAGTCAGAGTGTGTGTGTGATCGTGTGTGAGTCAGAGTGTGTGTTTGATCATGTGTGAGTCAGAGTGTGTGTGATCGTGTGTGAGTCAGTGTGTGTGTGTGATCATGTGTGAGTCAGAGTGTGTGTGATCGTGTGTGAGTCAGAGTGTGTGTTTGATCGTGTGTAAGTCAGAGTGTGTGTGTGATCGTGTGTGAGTCAGTGTGCGTGTGATCATGTGTGAGTCAGTGTGTGTGTGATCATGTGTGAGTCAGTGTGTGTGTGATCATGTGTGAGTCAGAGTGTGTGTGATCGTGTGTGAGTCAGAGTGTGTGATCATGTGTGAGTCAGAGTGTGTTTGATCATGTGTGAGTCAGAGTGTGTTTGATCGTGTGTGAGTCAGAGTGTGTGTGATCATGTGTGAGTCAGAGTGTGTGATCATGTGTGAGTCAGAGTGTGTGATCATGTGTGAGTCAGAGTGTGTGTGATCATGTGTGAGTCAGAGTGTGTGATCATGTGTGAGTCAGAGTGTGTGTGATCATGTGTGAGTCAGAGTGTGTGATCATGTGTGAGTCAGAGTGTGTGATCGTGTGTGAGTCAGAGTGCGTGTGATCGTGTGTGAGTCAGAGTGCGTGTGATCGTGTGTGAGTCAGAGTGCGTGTGATCGTGTGTGAGTCAGAGTGTGTGTGATCGTGTGTGATCATGTGTGTGTGAGGTGTGTGTGAGTCAGAGTGTGTGTGAGTCAGAGTGTGTGTGATCGTGTGTGAGTCAGAGTGTGTGTGATCGTGTGTGAGTCAGAGTGTGTGTGATCGTGTGTGAGTCAGAGTGTGTGTGAGTCAGAGTGTGTGTGAGTCAGAGTGAGTGTGATCGTGTGTGAGTCAGAGTGTGTGTGATCGTGTGTGAGTCAGAGTGTGTGAGTCAGAGTGTGTGTGATCGTGTGTGAGTCAGAGTGTGTGTGATCGTGTGTGAGTCAGAGTGCGTGTGATCATGTGTGAGTCAGAGTGTGTGTGAGTCAGAGTGTGTGTGAGTCAGAGTGAGTGTGATCGTGTGTGAGTCAGAGTGTGTGTGAGTCAGAGTGAGTGTGATCGTGTGTGAGTCAGAGTGTGTGTGATCGTGTGTGAGTCAGAGTGCGTGTGATCATGTGTGAGTCAGAGTGTGTGTGAGTCAGAGTGTGTGTGATCGTGTGTGAGTCAGAGTGTGTGTGATCGTGTGTGAGTCAGAGTGTGTGTGATCGTGTGTGAGTCAGAGTGTGTGAGTCAGAGTGTGTGTGATCGTGTGTGAGTCAGAGTGTGTGTGATCGTGTGTGAGTCAGAGTGTGTGTGATCGTGTGTGAGTCAGTGTGTGTGATCGTGTGTGAGTCAGAGTGTGTGATCGTGTGTGAGTCAGAGTGTGTGTGATCATGTGTGAGTCAGAGTGTGTGTGATCGTGTGTGAGTCAGTGTGTGTGATCGTGTGTGAGTCAGAGTGTGTGTGATCGTGTGTGAGTCAGTGTGTGATCGTGTGTGAGTCAGAGTGTGTGTGATCGTGTGTGAGTCAGTGTGTGATCGTGTGTGAGTCAGAGTGTGTGTGATCATGTGTGAGTCAGAGTGTGTGTGAGTCAGAGTGTGTGTGATCGTGTGTGAGTCAGAGTGTGTGTGATCGTGTGTGAGTCAGAGTGTGTGTGATCGTGTGTGAGTCAGAGTGTGTGAGTCAGAGTGTGTGTGATCGTGTGTGAGTCAGAGTGTGTGTGATCGTGTGTGAGTCAGAGTGTGTGTGATCGTGTGTGAGTCAGTGTGTGTGATCGTGTGTGAGTCAGAGTGTGTGATCGTGTGTGAGTCAGAGTGTGTGTGATCATGTGTGAGTCAGAGTGTGTGTGATCGTGTGTGAGTCAGTGTGTGTGATCGTGTGTGAGTCAGAGTGTGTGTGATCGTGTGTGAGTCAGTGTGTGATCGTGTGTGAGTCAGAGTGTGTGTGATCGTGTGTGAGTCAGTGTGTGATCGTGTGTGAGTCAGAGTGTGTGTGATCATGTGTTTCTGTGTGTTTGTCTTGTTAGTGGGTGGAGCAGCTTTCTTCTGTTTGTGTTTTCATTAGTTTAATCCTGTGTTTACCTGCTAACTCTGTGTGTGTGCATGCGTGCGTGCATGTGTTTCTGCTTGTGTGTGTGTGTGTGTGTGTGTGTGTGTGTGTCTGTCTCTCTGTCTCTGTGTGTGTGTGTGTGTGTGTGTGTGTGTGTGTGTGTGTGTGTGTGTGTGTGTGTGTGTGTGTGTGTGTGTGTGTGTGTGTGTCTGTCTCTCTGTCTGTGTGTGTGTGTGTGTGTGTGTGTGTGTGTGTCTGTCTCTGTCTGTGTGTGTGTGTGCATGTGTGTGTGTGTGTGTGTATCTGTCTCTCTGTCTGTGTGTGTGTTTGTGTGTCTGTCTGTCTCTCTGTCTGTCTGTGTGTGTGTGTGTGTGTGTGTGTGTGTCTCTGTCTGTCTGTGTGTGTGTGTGTGTGTCTCTCTGTCTGTCTGTGTGTGTGTGTGTGTGTGTGTGTGTGTGTGTGTGTGTGTGTGTGTGTGTGTGTGTGTGTGTGTCTGCAGGTGTGTGGTCGTCCTGCTGAATCCCCGGAAGAACAAACAGCACCACATCTTCAACAGCTCGAGGTAAAACTTTCTACAGTCTTAAAGTTGTATTAATATTAATGACAGCCAATCAGAAGGGTTTCCTGTCTCTCTCTCTCTGTTCAGGAAGGCGATCACCACGCTGGCCTTTTCTCCAGACGGGAAATATGTGGTCACAGGAGAGGTGAGTCTCTCTGACAGGTTCTGAGCATGCTCAGTGTCACGTTGGGATTCATTATTTCATGGTAGGGGTCTTTGTGCAATGACAATAATATCTCATCTCATATTTAGTCAATAAAATGTCTCTGATATCTAGGGTTGGGCATCGAGTATCGGAATCGTTTGGAGGATTTGGTTTCTAATCTAATATCGGGTTCCTAATTTAACATGCGCAAGTTTTGAGTTTCCGTAGCGACCAGGAGCTTGTTGTGTTGCCGCCATGGAGCCCAGTAAGCGGAGCTCCAGCGTGGCTTTATTTTACGTTGATAAAGCCTCGTCACACTGCAACCCACCTCTGAATCAAAATAAAACTTTCCTCTTATTTGTAATAATAAGCATGTGACCCGTTTCACCTCCACCCTCAAAGAATCAGAATCGATGAGAACCGGAATCAGAAGGAAGAATCGGGATCAGAATCAGAATCGTTAAAATCCAAACGATGCCCAACCCTAGTGCTGGCTACCTCCAGCAGGATAACGCACCATGTCACAAAGCTCCAATCATTTCAGATTGGTTTCTTTGACCCCTTTTCCTCCACCAAGAACCAGGTGCTGGTTCAGAACCACTTTTACTGGTTCGGACCTGGTGGTCGAAAAACAAAGAACTGATTAGAAACTATATAGGCTTTGGCATGGGCGTGAATCTGATCCAACAGTAGGGGGGGACAATAAACATAAAATTTCTGAAGAGCAATTTTTGAAGGGGACACAATTAATACAGCATCAATTATACTGGTAGAGGACATGCGTACACAGAGGAAAGCCTTAATACTATCATTAGTGGAGCATGGAGACTGGACCATTATCCTTCTTTTCAGTGTTTCTCGTGATTCAATAAAGCTGATTAAATTGACCAAAATATTCTTCTTTAAAACCATGCATTTCTTTTTAAGTTGTTTACAATCAAGCCACAAAAATACCTTAAAACATAATGACTTGATTTGAAAAAGTGTCCCCATATAAAAGAAATACAATACTTTTGTACACTTGTTAAATGAGCTGATCATAATGTAAATTAGTGAGCCACTGGTAAAGCTCATCTGCTAACCCTGACCTCAGCCACACACCTCCAACAATATGAACTAAGCTCAACACACTTACCTGAGACTCTCCACCTGACTGTCCCTGGTCCTCTCCACGTGACTGTCCCTGGTCTCCCTGAGACTCTCCACCTGACTGTCCCTGGTCTACCTGAGACTCTCCACCTGACTGTCCCTGGTCTCCCTGAGACTCTCCACCTGACTGTCCCTGGTCTCCCTGAGACTCTACACCTGACTGTCCCTGGTCTACCTGAGACTCTACACCTGACTGTCCCTGGTCTCCCTGAGACTCTCCACCTGCCTGTCCCTGGTCTACCTGAGACTCTCCACCTGACTGTCCATGGTCTCTCTGAGACTCTCCACCTGACTGTCCCTGGTCTCTCTGAGACTCTCCACCTGGCTGTCCATGGTCTACCTGAGACTCTCCACCTGACTGTCCCTGGTCTACCTGAGACTCTACACCTGACTGTCCATGGTCTCTCTGAGACTCTCCACCTGACTGTCCCTGGTCTCTCTGAGACTCTCCACCTGGCTGTCCATGGACCTGAGACTCTCCACCTGACTGTCCCTGGTCTACCTGAGACTCTACACCTGATTGTCCCTGGTCTACCTGAGACTCTCCACCTGACTGTCCCTGGTCTACCTGAGACTCTCCACCTGACTGTCCCTGGTCTCCCTGAGACTCTCCACCTGACTGTCCCTGGTCTACCTGAGACTCTCCACCTGACTGTCCCTGGTCTCCCTGAGACTCTCCACCTGACTGTCCCTGGTCTCCCTGAGACTCTCCACCTGACTGTCCCTGGTCTCCCTGAGACTCTCCACCTGACTGTCCCTGGTCTCTCTGAGACTCTCCACCTGACTGTCCCTGGTCTACCTGAGACTCTCCACCTGATTGTCTCTGGTCTACCTGAGACTCTCCACCTGACTGTCCCTGGTCTACCTGAGACTCTCCACCTGACTGTCTCTGGTCTACCTGAGACCCTCCACCTGACTGTCCCTGGTCTCTCGGGTAGACCAGGGACAGTCAGGTCTACCTGAGACTCTCCACCTGACTGTCCCTGGTCTCTCGGGTAGACCAGGGACAGTCAGGTCTACCTGAGACTCTCCACCTGACTGTCCCTGGTCTCTCTGAGACTCTCCACCTGACTGTCCCTGGTCTACCTGAGACTCTCCACCTGGCTGTCCATGGTCTACCTGAGACTCTCCACCTGACTGTCCCTGGTCTCTCTGAGACTCTCCACCTGGCTGTCCATTGTCTACCTGAGACTCTCCACCTGACTGTCCCTGGTCTACCTGAGACTCTACACCTGATTGTCCCTGCTCTACCTGAGACTCTCCACCTGACTGTCCCTGGTCTACCTGAGACTCTCCACCTGACTGTCCCTGGTCTACCTGAGACTCTACACCTGATTGTCTCTGGTCTACCTGAGACTCTCCACCTGACTGTCCCTGGTCTACCTGAGACTCTCCACCTGACTGTCCCTGGTCTACCTGAGACTCTCCACCTGACTGTCCCTGGTCTCCCTGAGACTCTCCACCTGACTGTCCCTGGTCTACCTGAGACTCTACACCTGATTGTCCCTGGTCTACCTGAGACTCTACACCTGATTGTCTCTGGTCTACCTGAGACTCTCCACCACCTTGTTATCTGGACAACAACCACACAAATCTTTAGCTAACGTCAGATGTCTAAATATGAGTTAGGTTCGTAGGTTCACCACGTGGTCATATTATAATTATAAAATGATCTTGTGTCCTCCACATAAATATTAGGTTTCATCTAGGACAGAGGATATATACTTAACTTAACTGATCAGCCACTTAACTTCATATGGAGCAAAACACAACTAGATCTTCAATATTAACCCTAATATCAGTTCACGCACATAACGTTAGGCTTATCGCCGTGGTAACGTTAGTTGTAGTGTAGTGGGTGCATTTCCATCCAACAAGCTATAAGCTAGGTAACGTTACATTATATTACACTAACATAGCGAACTTTTTTGTCATGACTAATTCATTAATTACCCAGCATCATTTCTATTTGAAAAAAAAAACTTCATCTGATGCTTCATGTTAAAATAGCCTCGAACCGCCTAGTTACTACGTTCCTGTCACTACCGATCTGACTGAGTCGAGTGCAGAGCCTAACTTGCAGTGGACCAAACCACTGTGAGGCAACGGAGGGGGGACTCAAAATGTTTCTAAACTTAGAAAGCATTTTTTGGGGTTTGTATTGTTTTACTACTTACACAGATATTTTAAGTTTACATCATTATGTTATTTACAATACTCAGCATTGTTTTAATGATATTTCTATGGGGGGTCCTGACCCCCCCGACCCCCCTAGGATTTACGCCCTTGGGCTCTGGCTTCGGACCAGCACCAGCTCTGCCCTGGTGGGAAAGGGGTATTGAACATGACCAAGAGTTCACTGTACTAAAATGGCCCCCACAGTCACCAGATCTCAACCCAATAGAACATCTTTGGGATGTGGTGGGACGGGAGCTTAGTGCCCTGGATGTGCATCCCCCAAAAATCTCCATCAACTGCAGAGATGCTATCCTCTCAATATGGGCCAACATTTCTACAGAATGCTTTCAGAACCTTGTTGAATCAATGCCACCAAGAATTAAGGAAGTTCTGAAGGAGAAAGCAGCGTTCATACGTTTTGAAAAAACCTGGAAAAGTTATGGAATTTGAAAAATGCAAATTCCAGGCCTGGAAAGGTTTTTGGAAACATAAAAAGACCCAGAAAGTTTTGGAAAAGTCATGGAATTGTTTTTTAACACAGCATAATAATACGTGATTAATTAATTATCAAGTCGTCTTAACCTCAGCGTTGTATTCGGGGAGAGATATTATGAATCCCTCTATGAACCACAGACATCATCATTCATTTATAGTTAAACCTCCGAGGGGAAACTTAAACACTGATTAGTATTCTGATTGGAGAATGTCCACTGACCTCTTCAGGAACACATAGTCATGGAAATTTGGAAAAGTACTGGTTAAAATGTGTATGAATTAGGGCTGGGGAAAAAATCGATTTGATTTAAAAATCGAGTTGGTAGGTCAAATCGATTCATATTTTCAAAACATCGAATTTTTTGATTTTTTTTTTAATCCAAATACAGTATAAATAATTTGGATGTTTAACAATCTTTGTTGCACACTGCACAGTGACTTTTCACTTAGAGAAAGGGTTTGCCTTTGCAATTTTGTTTATGTTGATGCACTTTAATTAAATACAATAAATATATATTTTTAAAATATATTTACAGTTCGCAGTTATTTTGTTTTAAATGGAAGGGGGGGAGAATCGAATCGTAAATCGAGATTTTAGGGAAACAAATCGCCCAGCTCTACTATGAACCCTGTGAAAGGGGGTCAATTAGTAGGATGTTCCTACTATCACCCTTTAGTCTAGGTAGTGTAATAACACGTTAAAGGGACTCACCCTTTAGTTTAATTAGTGTAATAACACGTTAAAGGGACTCACCCTTTAGTTTAATTAGTGTAATAACACGTTAAAGGGACTCACCCTTTAGTTTAATTAGTGTAATAACACGTTAAAGGGACTCACCCTTTAGTTTAATTAGTGTAATAACATGTTAAAGGGACTCACCCTTTAGTTTCCATCCATCCATCCATCTTCGTCCGCTTATCCGGTGTCGGGTCGCGGGGGGAGCAGCTCCAGCAGGGGACCCCAAACTTCCCTTTCCCGAGCAACATTAACCAGCTCCGACTGGGGGATCCCGAGGTGTTCCCAGGCCAGGTTGGAGATATAATCCCTCCACCTAGTCCTGGGTCTTCCCCGAGGCCTCCTCGGGGAAGACCCCCCTGGAACACCTCCCTAGGGAGGCGCCCAGGGGGCATCCTTACCAGATGCCCGAACCACCTCAACTGGCTCCTTTCGACGCAAAGGAGCAGCGGCTCTCCGAGCTCCTCACGGATGACTGAGCTTCTCACCCTATCTCTAAGGGAGACGCCAGCCACCCTCCTGAGGAAACCCATTTCGCCGCTTGTACCCTGGATCTCGTTCTTTCGGTCATGACCCAGCCTTCATGACCATAGGTGAGGGTAAGAACGAAAACTGACCGGTAGATCGAGAGCTTTGCCTTCTGGCTCAGCTCTCTTTTTTCGTCACAACGGTGCGATAGATTGAATGTAATACCGCACCCGCTGCGCCCGATTCTCCGACCAATCTCCCGCTCCATTGTCCCCTCACTCGCGAACAAAACCCCAAGGTACTTGAACTCCTTCACTTGGGGTAAGGACTCATTCCCTACCTGGAGAAGGCATTCCATCGGTTTCCTGCTGAGAACCATGGCCTCCGATTTAGAGGTGCTGATCCTCATCCCAACCGCTTCACACTCGGTTGCGAACCGATCCAGTGAGTGCTGAAGGTCTCAGGCCGATGATGCCATCAGGACCACATCATCTGCAAAGAGCAGCGATGAGATCCCCAGCCCACCGAACTGCAACCCCTCCCCACCCCGACTACGCCTCGATATCCTGTCCATAAATATTACAAACAGGATTGGTGACAAAGCGCAGCCCTGGCGGAGGCCAACCCTCACCTGAAACGAGTCCGACTTACTGCCGAGAACCCGGACACAGCCCTCGCTTTGGTCGTGACAGAGATTGGATGGCCCTGAGTAGAGACCCCTCACCCCATACTCCCGCAGCACCTCCCACAGTATCTCCGGGGACCCGGTCATACGCCTTCTCCAAATCCACAAAACACATGTAGACCGGTTGGGCATACTCCCAGGCTCCCTCCAGGATCCTTGCAAGAGTGAAGAGCTGGTCCGTTGTTCCACGACCAGGACGGAACCGCATTGTTCCTCCTCAACCCGAGGTTCGACTATCGGCCGAACCCTCCTTTCCAGCACCTTGGAGTAGACTTTACCAGGGAGGCTGAGAAGTGTGATACCCCTGTAATTGGCACACACACTCTGGTCCCCCTTTAAAAAAGGGGAACCACCACCCCAGTCTGCCACTCCTTTGGCACCGTCCCAGACTTCCACGCAATGTTGAAGAGGCGTGTCAACCAGGACAGCCCCTCCACACCCAGAGCCTTGAGCATTTCTGGATGGATCTCATCAATCCCGGGGCTTTGCCACTGTGGAGTTGTTTAACTACATCAGTGACTTCCGCCTGGGAAATCAACGACAATCCCCATTATCCTCCAGCTCTGCCTCTAACATAGAGGGCGATTAGTCGGATTCAGGAGCTCCTCAAAGTGCTCCTTCCACCGCCCCTATTACCTCCTCAGTTGAGGTCAACAGTGTCCCATCCTTACTGTACACAGCTTGGATGGTTCCCTGCTTCCCCCTCCTGAGGTGGCGAACAGTTTTCCAGAAGCACTTTGGTGCCGACCGAAAGTCCTTCTCCATGTCTTCTCCAAACTTCTCCCACACCCGCTGCTTTGCCTCTTTCACGGCAGCGGCTGCAGCCCTTCGGGCCCTTCGGTACCCTGCAACCGCCTCCGGAGTCCTCCGGGATAACATATCCCAGAAAGACTCCTTCTTCAGTCGGACGGCTTCCCTGACCACTGGTGTCCACCACGGTGTTCGTGGGTTACCGCCCCTTGAGGCACCTAAGACCCTAAGACCACAGCTCCTCCTGTCCCTTTAGTTTAATTAGTGTAATAACACGTTAAAGGGACTCACCCTTTAGTTTAGTTAGTGTAATAACGCATAATCCTTTAGGTGAGTGTATTTAGTTTTAATATTTCTTCTTCTTCTACTTCCTGTGTGTCAGAGTGGCCACATGCCGGCGGTGCGGGTGTGGGAGGTGTCGGAGCGTGTGCAGATCTCCGAGCTGCAGGAACATAAATACGGTGTAGCCTGCGTGGCGTTCTCTCCCAACGGGAAATACATCGTCAGCGTCGGCTACCAGCACGACATGATGGTCAACGTGTGGAACTGGAAGGTAACACACACACACACACACACACACACACACACACACACACACACACACACACACACACAGAGACACACACAGACAGATAGACACACACACACACACACACACAGATAGATACACACACAGACAGATAGATACACACACACACACACACACAGATAGATATACACACACACACACACACACACACAGAGATAGATACACACAAACACACAGATAGATACACACACACACACACATACACACACACAGACAGAGATAGATACACACACACACACACACACAGATAGACACACACACACACACAGACAGACACACACACACACACACACAGATAGATACACACACACACACACACACACACACACACACACAGACAGACACACACACACACACACACACAGATAGATACACACACACACAGAGATAGATACACACACACACACACATACACAACACACACACACACACACACACACACACACACACAGATAGATACACACACACATACAGACACACACACACACAGACATATAGAGACAGAGATACACACACACACACAGACGTTGTGTGTTGTGCGTCGTTGTGCGTTCTCGTTGTGTGTTGTGTGTTCATTGTGTGTTCATTGTGCGTTCTCGTAGTGTGTTGTGTGTCATTGTGCATTCTCGTTGTGTGTTGTGTGTTCATTGTGTGTTCATTGTGCGTTCTCGTTGTGTGTTGTGTGTTCATTGTGTGTTCATTGTGCGTTCTCGTAGTGTGTTGTGTGTCATTGTGCATTCTCGTTGTGTGTTGTGTGTTCATTGTGTGTTCATTGTGCGTTCTCGTTGTGTGTTGTGTGTTCATTGTGTGGTCATTGTGCGTTCTCGTTGTGTGTTGTGTGTCGTGCTTTCTAGTTGTGTGTTGTGTGGTCATTGTGTGGTCATTGTCCTTTCTCGTTGTGTGTTGTGTGTCATTGTGCGTTCTCGTTGTGTGTTGTGTGTTCATTGTGTGTTCATTGTGCGTTCTCGTAGTGTGTCATTGTGTGGTCATTGTGCGTTCTCGTTGTGTGTCATTGTGCGTTCTCGTTGTGTGTCATTGTGTGTCATTGTGTGGTCATTGTGCGTTCTCGTTGTGTGTCATTGTGTGGTCATTGTGCGTTCTCGTTGTGTGGTCATTGTGTGTTGTGTGGTCATTGTGTGTTCATTGTGTGGTCATTGTGCGTTCTCGTTGTGTGTTGTGTGTTCATTGTGTGGTCATTGTGTGTCATTGTGTGGTCATTGTGTGTTGTGTGTTCATTGTGTGTTCATTGTGTGTCATTGTGTGGCCATTGTGTGGTCATTGTGTGTTGTGTGTTCATTGTGCGTTCTTGTTGTGTGTCATTGTGTGGTCATTGTGTGTCATTGTGTGTCATTGTGTGGTCATTGTGTGTTGTGTGTTCATTGTGTGTCATTGTGTGTTCATTGTGTGTCATTGTGTGGTCATTGTGTGGTCATTGTGTGTTGTGTGTTCATTGTGTGTTCATTGTGTGTTCATTGTGTGTCATTGTGTGGCCATTGTGTGGTCATTGTGTGTTGTGTGTTCATTGTGCGTTCTTGTTGTGTGTTGTGTGTCATTGTGTGGTCATTTTGTGGTCATTGTGTGTCATTGTGTGTCATTGTGTGGTCATTGTGTGTTGTGTGTTCATTGTGTGTCATTGTGTGTTCATTGTGTGTCATTGTGTGGTCATTGTGTGGTCATTGTGTGGTCATTGTGTGTTGTGTGTTCATTGTGCGTTCTCGTTGTGTGTTGTGTGTTCATTGTGTGTCATTGTGTGGTCATTGTGTGTTGTGTGTTCATTGTGTGGTCATTGTGTGTCATTGTGTGTCATTGTGTGGTCATTGTGTGTTGTGTGTTCATTGTGTGTCATTGTGTGTTCATTGTGTGTCATTGTGTGGTCATTGTGTGTTGTGTGTTCATTGTGCGTTCTCGTTGTGTGTTGTGTGTTCATTGTGTGTCATTGTGTGTTGTGTGTTCATTGTGTGTTCATTGTGTGGTCATTGTGTGTTGTGTGTTCATTGTGTGGTCATTGTGTGTCATTGTGTGTCATTGTGTGGTCATTGTGTGTCATTGTGTGTCATTGTGTGGTCATTGTGTGTTGTGTGTTCATTGTGTGTCATTGTGTGTCATTGTGTGGTCATTGTGTGTTGTGTGTCATTGTGTGGTCATTGTGTGTCATTGTGTGGTCATTGTGTGGTCATTGTGTGTCATTATGTGTCATTGTGTGGTCATTGTGTGTTGTGTGTTCATTGTGCGTTCTCGTTGTGTGTTGTGTGTTCATTGTGTGTCATTGTGTGGTCATTGTGTGTTGTGTGTTCATTGTGTGTTCATTGTGTGTTCATTGTGTGGTCATTGTGTGTTGTGTGTTCATTGTGTGGTCATTGTGTGTCATTGTGTGGTCATTGTGTGTTGTGTGTTCATTGTGTGTCATTGTGTGTTCATTGTGTGTCATTGTGTGGTCATTGTGTGGTCATTGTGTGGTCATTGTGTGTCATTGTGTGGTCATTGTGTGGTCATTGTGTGTTGTGTGTTCATTGTGCGTTCTCGTTGTGTGTTGTGTGTTCATTGTGTGTCATTGTGTGGTCATTGTGTGTTGTGTGTTCATTGTGTGTTCAATGTGTGTTCATTGTGTGGTCATTGTGTGTTGTGTGTTCATTGTGTGTCATTGTGTGTTCATTGTGTGTCATTGTGTGGTCATTGTGTGTCATTGTGTGTTCATTGTGTGTCATTGTGTGGTCATTGTGTGGTCATTGTGTGTCATTGTGTGTCATTGTGTGGTCATTGTGTGTTGTGTGTTCATTGTGTGTTCATTGTGTGTCATTGTGTGGTCATTGTGTGTTCATTGTGTGTCATTGTGTGGTCATTGTGTGTTGTGTGTTCATTGTGTGTTCATTGTGTGTTCATTGTGTGTCATTGTGTGGCCATTGTGTGGTCATTGTGTGTTGTGTGTTCATTGTGCGTTCTTGTTGTGTGTTGTGTGGTCATTGTGTGGTCATTGTGTGTCATTGTGTGGTCATTGTGTGGTCATTGTGTGTTGTGTGTTCATTGTGTGTTCATTGTGTGTCATTGTGTGGTCATTGTGTGGTCATTGTGTGTTGTGTGTTCATTGTGTGTTCATTGTGTGTTCATTGTGTGTCATTGTGTGGCCATTGTGTGGTCATTGTGTGTTGTGTGTTCATTGTGCGTTCTTGTTGTGTGTTGTGTGTCATTGTGTGGTCATTGTGTGGTCATTGTGTGGTCATTGTGTGGTCATTGTGTGTTGTGTGTTCATTGTGTGTTCATTGTGTGTCATTGTGTGGTCATTGTGTGGTCATTGTGTGTTGTGTGTTCATTGTGCGTTCTCGTTGTGTGTTGTGTGGTCATTGTGTGTTGTGTGTTCATTGTGTGTTCATTGTGTGTTCATTGTGTGGTCATTGTGTGTTGTGTGTTCATTGTGTGGTCATTGTGTGTCATTGTGTGGTCATTGTGTGTTGTGTGTTCATTGTGTGTCATTGTGTGTTCATTGTGTGTCATTGTGTGGTCATTGTGTGGTCATTGTGTGTCATTGTGTGTCATTGTGTGGTCATTGTGTGTTGTGTGTTCATTGTGCGTTCTCGTTGTGTGTTGTGTGTTCATTGTGTGTTCATTGTGTGTTCATTGTGTGGTCATTGTGTGTTGTGTGTTCATTGTGTGTCATTGTGTGTTCATTGTGTGTCATTGTGTGTTCATTGTGTGTCATTGTGTGGTCATTGTGTGGTCATTGTGTGGTCATTGTGTGTCATTGTGTGTCATTGTGTGTCATTGTGTGGTCATTGTGTGTTGTGTGTTCATTGTGTGGTCATTGTGTGTCATTGTGTGGTCATTGTGTGTTGTGTGTTCATTGTGCGTTCTCGTTGTGTGTTCATTGTGTGTCATTGTGTGGTCATTGTGTGTTGTGTGTTCATTGTGTGGTCATTGTGTGTTGTGTGTTCATTGTGTGTCATTGTGTGTTCATTGTGTGTCATTGTGTGTCATTGTGTGTTCATTGTGTGTCATTGTGTGTCATTGTGTGGTCATTGTGTGGTCATTGTGTGTCATTGTGTGTCATTGTGTGGTCATTGTGTGTTGTGTGTTCATTGTGTGGTCATTGTGTGTCATTGTGTGTCATTGTGTGGTCATTGTGTGTTGTGTGTTCATTGTGCGTTCTCGTTGTGTGTTCATTGTGTGTCATTGTGTGGTCATTGTGTGTTGTGTGTTCATTGTGTGGTCATTGTGTGTTGTGTGTTCATTGTGTGTCATTGTGTGTTCATTGTGTGTCATTGTGTGGTCATTGTGTGTCATTGTGTGTTCATTGTGTGTCATTGTGTGGTCATTGTGTGGTCATTGTGTGTCATTGTGTGGTCATTGTGTGTTGTGTGTTCATTGTGTGTTCATTGTGTGTCATTGTGTGGTCATTGTGTGGTCATTGTGTGTCATTGTGTGGTCATCGTGTGGTCATTGTGTGTTGTGTGTTCATTGTGCGTTCTCGTTGTGTGTTGTGTGTTCATTGTGTGGTCATTGTGTGTTGTGTGTTCATTGTGTGTTCATTGTGTGGTCATTGTGTGTTGTGTGTTCATTGTGTGTCATTGTGTGTTCATTGTGTGGTCATTGTGTGTCATTGTGTGTTCATTGTGTGTCATTGTGTGTTCATTGTGTGTCATTGTGTGGTCATTGTGTGGTCATTGTGTGGTCATTGTGTGTTGTGTGTTCATTGTGCGTTCTCGTTGTGTGTTGTGTGTTCATTGTGTGTCATTGTGTGGTCATTGTGTGTTGTGTGTTCATTGTTTGGTCATTGTGTGTTGTGTGTTCATTGTGTGTCATTGTGTGTTCATTGTGGTTCATTGTGTGGTCATTGTGTGTTCATTGTGTGTCATTGTGTGTCATTGTGTGGTCATTGTGTGTCATTGTGTGTCATTGTGTGGTCATTGTGTGTTGTGTGTTGTGTGTTCATTGTGTGTCATTGTGTGGTCATTGTGTGGTCATTGTGTGGTGTGTGGTCATTGTGCGTTCTCGTTGTGTGTCCATCAGAAAAACGTGGTGGTGGCAGCCAACAAGGTGTCCAGCAAGGTGACGGCCGTCTCCTTCTCGGACGACAGCTCCTACTTCGTCACCGCGGGCAACCGCCACGTGAAGTTCTGGTACCTGGACCACGCCAAAACCTCCACGGTGAACGCCACGGTGCCGCTGCTGGGGCGTTCAGGGCTGCTGGGAGAACTCAGGAACAACTTCTTCAGCGACGTGGCGTGCGGGCGCGGGCGCCACGCCGCCTCCACCTTCTGCATCACTTCCTCCGGCCTGCTGGTCGAGTTCAACGACCGGAGACTCCTCGACAAGTGGGTCGAACTCCGGGTGAGTTAACGTGTTATTACACTGACTAGACTAAAGGGTGAGTCCCTTTAACGCGTTATTACACTACCTAGACTAAAGGGTGAGTCCCTTTAACGTGTTATTACACTAACTAAACTAAAGGGTGAGTCCCTTTAACTTATTAAACTAAAGGGTGAGTCCCTTTAACGCGTTATTACACTAACTAAACTAAAGGGTGAGTCCCTTTAACGCGTTATTACACTAACTAAACTAAAGGGTGAGTCCCTTTAACGTGTTATTACACTACCTAAACTAAAGGGTGAGTCCCTTTAACGCGTTATTACACTAACTAAACTAAAAGGTGAGTCCCTTTAACGTGTTATTACACTAACTAAACTAAAGGGTGAGTCCCTTTAACGTGTTATTACACTAACTAAACTAAAGGGTGAGTCCCTTTAACGTGTTATTACACTACCTTAAACTAAAGGGTGAGTCCCTTTAACGCGTTATTACACTAACTAAACTAAAAGGTGAGTCCCTTTAACTTATTAAACTAAAAGGTGAGTCCCTTTAACTTATTAAACTAAAGGGTGAGTCCCTTTAACGCGTTATTACACTACCTAAACTAAAAGGTGAGTCCCTTTAACGTGTTATTACACTAACTAAACTAAAGTGTGAGTCCCTTTAACGTGTTATTACACTAACTAAACTAAAGTGTGAGTCCCTTTAACTTATTAAACTAAAGGGTGAGTCCCTTTAACTTATTAAACTAAAGGGTGAGTCCCTTTAACACGTTATTACACTAACTAAACTAAAGGGTGAGTCCCTTTAACTTATTAAACTAAAAGGTGAGTCCCTTTAACTTATTAAACTAAAGGGTGAGTCCCTTTAACACGTTATTACACTAACTAAACTAAAGGGTGAGTCCCTTTAACGTGTTATTACACTACCTAAACTAAAGGGTGAGTCCCTTTAACGCGTTATTACACTAACTAAACTAAAAGGTGAGTCCCTTTAACGTGTTATTACACTAAATAAACTAAAGGGTGAGTCCCTTTAACGTGTTATTACACTAACTAAACTAAAGGGTGAGTCCCTTTAACGTGTTATTACACTACCTTAAACTAAAAGGTGAGTCCCTTTAACGCGTTATTACACTAACTAGACTAAAGGGTGAGTCCCTTTAACGCGTTATTACACTTATTAAACTAAAAGGTGAGTCCCTTTAACGTGTTATTACACTAACTAGACTAAAGGGTGAGTCCCTTTAACGCGTTATTACACTAACTAAACTAAAAGGTGAGTCCCTTTAACGTGTTATTACACTAACTAAACTAAAGGGTGAGTCCCTTTAACGTGTTATTACACTACCTTAAACTAAAAGGTGAGTCCCTTTAACGTGTTATTACACTAACTAAACTAAAGGGTGAGTCCCTTTAACGTGTTATTACACTACCTTAAACTAAAGGGTGAGTCCCTTTAACGCGTTATTACACTAACTAAACTAAAGGGTGAGTCCCTTTAACGCGTTATTACACTAACTAAACTAAAGGGTGAGTCCCTTTAACTTGTTATTACACTAACTAGACTAAAGGGTGAGTCCCTTTAACATGTTATTACACTAAACTAAAGGGTAACTGAAGGGTGAGTCTCTTTAACGTGTTATTACACTGACTAGACTAAAGGGTGAGTCCCTTTAACGTGTTATTACACTACCTTAAACTAAAGGGTGAGTCCCTTTAACGTGTTATTACACTACCTAGACTAAAGGGTGAGTCCCTTTAACGCGTTATTACACTACCTAAACTAAAGGGTGAGTCCCTTTAACGTGTTATTACACTAACTAGACTAAAGGGTGAGTCCCTTTAACGTGTTATTACACTAAACTAAAGGTTAACTGAAGGGTGAGTCTCTTTAACATGTTATTACACTAAACTAAAGGGTAACTGAAGGGTGAGTCTCTTTAACGTGTTATTACACTACCTAGACTAAAGGGTGAGTCCCTTTAACGTGTTATTACACTACCTAGACTAAAGGTTGAGTCCCTTTAACGTGTTATTACACTACCTAAACTAAAGGGTGAGTCCCTTTAACGTGTTATTACACTAACTAGACTGAAGGGTGAGTCCCTTTAACTTATTAAACTAAAGGGTGAGTCCCTTTAACTTATTAAACTAAAGGGTGAGTCCCTTTAACGCGTTATTACACTAACTAAACTAAAGGGTGAGTCCCTTTAACGTGTTATTACACTAACTAAACTAAAGTGTGGGTCCCTTTAACGTGTTATCACACTAACTAAACTAAAGGGTGAGTCCCTTTAACGTGTTATTACACTAACTAGACTAAAGGGTGAGTCCCTTTAACGTGTTATTACACTAACTAGACTGAAGGGTGAGTCCCTTTAACTTATTAAACTAAAGGGTGAGTCCCTTTAACTTATTAAACTAAAGGGTGAGTCCCTTTAACGCGTTATTACACTAACTAAACTAAAGGGTGAGTCCCTTTAACGTGTTATTACACTAACTAAACTAAAGTGTGAGTCCCTTTAACGTGTTATCACACTAACTAAACTAAAGGGTGAGTCCCTTTAACGTGTTATTACACTAACTAGACTAAAGGGTGAGTCCCTTTAACGCGTTATTACACTAACTAAACTAAAGGGTGAGTCCCTTTAACGTGTTATTACACTAACTAGACTAAAGGGTGAGTCCCTTTAACGCGTTATTACACTAACTAAACTAAAGGGTGAGTCCCTTTAACGTGTTATTACACTAACTAAACTAAAGTGTGAGTCCCTTTAACGTGTTATCACACTAACTAAACTAAAGGGTGAGTCCCTTTAACGTGTTATTACACTAACTAGACTAAAGGGTGAGTCCCTTTAACGGCGTTATTACACTAACTAAACTAAAGGGTGAGTCCCTTTAACGTGTTATTACACTAACTAGACTAAAGGGTGAGTCCCTTTAACGCGTTATTACACTAACTAAACTAAAAGGTGAGTCCCTTTAACGTGTTATTACACTAACTAAACTAAAGGATGAGTCCCTTTAACGCGTTATTACACTACCTAAACTAAAGGGTGAGTCCCTTTTAACGTGTTATTACACTAACTAGACTAAAGGGTGAGTCCCTTTAACGTGTTATTACACTAAACTAAAGGGTAACTGAAGGGTGAGTCTCTTTAACGTGTTATTACACTAAACTAAAGGGTAACTGAAGGGTGAGTCTCTTTAACGTGTTATTACACTAAACTAAAGTGTAACTGAAGGGTGAGTCCCTTTAACGCGTTATTACACTAACTAAACTAAAGGGTGAGTCCCTTTAACGTGTTATTACACTAATTAAACTAAAGGGTGAGTCCCTTTAACGTGTTATTACACTTACTAAACTAAAGGGTGAGTCCCTTTAACGTGTTATTACACTACCTAGACTAAAGGGTGAGTCTCTTTAACGTGTTATTACACTAACTAGACTAAAGGGTGAGTCTCTTTAACGTGTTATTACACTAACTAAACTAAAGGGTGAGTCCCTTTAACGTGTTATTACACTACCTTAAACTAAAGGGTGAGTCCCTTTAACGCGTTATTACACTAACTAAACTAAAGGGTGAGTCCCTTTAACGCGTTATTACACTAACTAAACTAAAGGGTGAGTCCCTTTAACTTGTTATTACACTAACTAGACTAAAGGGTGAGTCCCTTTAACATGTTATTACACTAAACTAAAGGGTAACTGAAGGGTGAGTCTCTTTAACGTGTTATTACACTGACTAGACTAAAGGGTGAGTCCCTTTAACGTGTTATTACACTACCTTAAACTAAAGGGTGAGTCCCTTTAACGTGTTATTACACTACCTAGACTAAAGGGTGAGTCCCTTTAACGCGTTATTACACTACCTAAACTAAAGGGTGAGTCCCTTTAACGTGTTATTACACTAACTAGACTAAAGGGTGAGTCCCTTTAACGTGTTATTACACTAAACTAAAGGTTAACTGAAGGGTGAGTCTCTTTAACATGTTATTACACTAAACTAAAGGGTAACTGAAGGGTGAGTCTCTTTAACGTGTTATTACACTACCTAGACTAAAGGGTGAGTCCCTTTAACGTGTTATTACACTACCTAGACTAAAGGTTGAGTCCCTTTAACGTGTTATTACACTACCTAAACTAAAGGGTGAGTCCCTTTAACGTGTTATTACACTAACTAGACTGAAGGGTGAGTCCCTTTAACTTATTAAACTAAAGGGTGAGTCCCTTTAACTTATTAAACTAAAGGGTGAGTCCCTTTAACGCGTTATTACACTAACTAAACTAAAGGGTGAGTCCCTTTAACGTGTTATTACACTAACTAAACTAAAGTGTGGGTCCCTTTAACGTGTTATCACACTAACTAAACTAAAGGGTGAGTCCCTTTAACGTGTTATTACACTAACTAGACTAAAGGGTGAGTCCCTTTAACGTGTTATTACACTAACTAGACTGAAGGGTGAGTCCCTTTAACTTATTAAACTAAAGGGTGAGTCCCTTTAACTTATTAAACTAAAGGGTGAGTCCCTTTAACGCGTTATTACACTAACTAAACTAAAGGGTGAGTCCCTTTAACGTGTTATTACACTAACTAAACTAAAGTGTGAGTCCCTTTAACGTGTTATCACACTAACTAAACTAAAGGGTGAGTCCCTTTAACGTGTTATTACACTAACTAGACTAAAGGGTGAGTCCCTTTAACGCGTTATTACACTAACTAAACTAAAGGGTGAGTCCCTTTAACGTGTTATTACACTAACTAGACTAAAGGGTGAGTCCCTTAAGCAGCGTTATTACACTAACTAAACTAAAGGGTGAGTCCCTTTAACGTGTTATTACACTAACTAAACTAAAGTGTGAGTCCCTTTAACGTGTTATCACACTAACTAAACTAAAGGGTGAGTCCCTTTAACGTGTTATTACACTAACTAGACTAAAGGGTGAGTCCCTTTAACGCGTTATTACACTAACTAAACTAAAGGGTGAGTCCCTTTAACGTGTTATTACACTAACTAGACTAAAGGGTGAGTCCCTTTAACGCGTTATTACACTAACTAAACTAAAAGGTGAGTCCCTTTAACGTGTTATTACACTAACTAAACTAAAGGATGAGTCCCTTTAACGCGTTATTACACTACCTAAACTAAAGGGTGAGTCCCTTTTAACGTGTTATTACACTAACTAGACTAAAGGGTGAGTCCCTTTAACGTGTTATTACACTAAACTAAAGGGTAACTGAAGGGTGAGTCTCTTTAACGTGTTATTACACTAAACTAAAGGGTAACTGAAGGGTGAGTCTCTTTAACGTGTTATTACACTAAACTAAAGTGTAACTGAAGGGTGAGTCCCTTTAACGCGTTATTACACTAACTAAACTAAAGGGTGAGTCCATTTAACGTGTTATTACACTAATTAAACTAAAGGGTGAGTCCCTTTAACGTGTTATTACACTTACTAAACTAAAGGGTGAGTCCCTTTAACGTGTTATTACACTACCTAGACTAAAGGGTGAGTCTCTTTAACGTGTTATTACACTAACTAGACTAAAGGGTGAGTCTCTTTAACGTGTTATTACACTAACTAAACTAAAGGGTGAGTCCCTTTAACGTGTTATTACACTAACTAAACTAAAGGGTGAGTCCCTTTAACATGTTATTGCACACACACATACATACATGGGAACATAGAGTCCAGGTTGAAAAGTTACCCTTAAACTGATGTTAACTTTAAATATATCATCGTCTGTGTTTAATGTGAAGTTCCTCTGCTTCCTCCTTCGCTTCCTGTGCAGAGAGTGGACTCTGCGTCCGTAAGTCGCCCCCACCCCCATCACCCCCCCCTCCGGGACTCAGTCAGTTCAGCCCGAGACACCTCGACAACATTCAGCGCTCATCACATTAAAACACATCAACTAAAGTGACACAACAACACAAACTAAGCGACAAAGGCAGCAGTATAGCAGCATCTCCCATTGTTTTCTGTGAGGTTAAATCGCTGTTTTTGTCAATGGAGTCTGGTGGATTTGAGCGGAGCAGAGATAACGGCTTCACTTCCCCGTCGTAAAGGGCTGTCTGACGGCAAAACAAAGCACCAAAATACTCTAAATGTAGCAAATACTTAAACTGATGTAGATGTTTTTAGGTGTCTTAACTACGTTTAGCTGCTGCTCCCGTCCACAGCTGTACATGTCGCTCTCTTTATCAGCCACCAGACTCCTTT
>NC_041350.1:1194975-1201346 GCF_004354835.1 Perca flavescens | reverse complement strand
TGTCTGTCTCTCAGCTGAAACACCAGGAGGCTGTCTGTCTGTCTGTCTTTCAGCTGAGACACCAGGAGTCTGTCTGTCTGTCTGTCTGTCTGTCTGTCTTTCAGCTGAGACACCAGGAGTCTGTCTGTCTGTCTGTCTGTCTGTCTGTCTGTCTGTCTGTCTGTCTGTCTGTCTCTCAGCTGAGACACCAGGAGGCTGTCTGTCTGCTTGTCTGTCTCTCTGTCTGTCTGCCGAGCCGATGACGTAATGCTCCTTGTGTTTCTGCAGGTGTATCCAGAGGGGGGGGGAGGAGGAACCAAGCGTCTCCCCCCCGGCTCCTTCCTCACCTGCTCCTCTGATAACACCATCCGGCTCTGGAACACTGACGGGCAAAACCTCGTCACCAGGAACATCCTGAGCCACGTAGGACACCTCACACCTGTACACCTCACACCTGTACACCTCACACCTGTACACCTCAAACCTCACACCTGTACACCTCACACCTGTACACCTCATACCTCACACCTGTACACCTCACACCTATACACCTCACACCTGTACACCTCACACCTCACACCTGTACACCTCACACCTGTACACCTCACACCTGTAAGCCTCACACCTGACACCTGACACCTCACACCTGACAGCTCACACCTGACACCTCACACCTCACACCTCACACCTGACACCTCAAACCTGACACCTCACACCTCACACCTGTACACCTCACACCTGTACACCTCACACCTGACACCTCAAACCTCACACCTCACACCTGACACCTCACACCTCACACCTGTACACCTCACACCTCACCTCACACCTGAATCCTCACACCTGTACACCTCACACCTGACAACTCACACCTGTAAACACCTTACACCTCACACCTCACACCTGACACCTCACACCTCACACCTGACAGCTCACACCTGACACCTCACACCTCACACCTCACACCTGACACCTCAAACCTGACACCTCACACCTCACACCTGTACACCTCACACCTGACACCTCAAACCTCACACCTCACACCTGACACCTCACACCTCACACCTGAATCCTCACACCTGTACACCTCACACCTGACAACTCACACCTGTAAACACCTTACACCTCACACCTGACACCTCACACCTCACACCTCACACCTCACACCTCACACCTCACACCTGACACCTGACACCTCACACCTCACACCTCACACCTGTACACCCTGTTTGACCCTCACACCTCACACCTCACACCTCACACCTGACACCTCACACCTGAAACATGACACCTCACACCTGTACACCTTACACCTGTACACCTCACACCTGTACACCTCATACCTCATACCTGTACACCTCACACCTCACCTCACACCTCACACCTCACACCTCACACCTGACACCTCACACCTCACACCTCACACCTCATACCTGTACACCTCACACCTCACCTGACACCTCACACCTCACACCTCACACCTGACACCTCACCTCACACCTGACACCTCACACCTGACACCTCACACCTGTACACCTCACACTTGTACACCTGTACACCTCACGCCTGTACACCTCACACATCACACCTGTACACCTCACACCTGTACACCTCACACCTGACACCTGACACCTCACACCTGAATCCTCACACCTGTACACCTCACACCTGTACACCTCACACCTGTACACCTCACACCTGACACCTCACACCTGTACACCTCATATCTGTACACCTCACACCTGTACACCTCACACCTGACACCTCACACCTGACACCTGACACCTCACACCTGTACACCTCACACCTCTACACCTCACACCTGTACACCTCATACCTCATACCTGTACACCTCACACCTCACACCTGTACACCTCACACCTGTACACCTCACACCTGTACACCTCACACCTGTAAGCCTCACACCTGACACCTCACACCTCACACCTGACAGCTCACACCTGACACCTCACACCTCACACCTCACACCTCACACCTCACACCTGACACCTCAAACCTGACACCTCACACCTCACACCTGTACACCTCACACCTGTACACCTCACACCTGACACCTCAAACCTCACACCTCACACCTGACACCTCACACCTCACACCTGTACACCTCACACCTCACCTCACACCTGAATCCTCACACCTGTACACCTCACACCTGACAACTCACACCTGTAAACACCTTACACCTCACACCTCACACCTGACACCTCACACCTCACACCTGACAGCTCACACCTGACACCTCACACCTCACACCTCACACCTGACACCTCAAACCTGACACCTCACACCTCACACCTGTACACCTCACACCTGACACCTCAAACCTCACACCTCACACCTGACACCTCACACCTCACACCTGAATCCTCACACCTTTACACCTCACACCTGACAACTCACACCTGTAAACACCTCACACCTCACACCTGACACCTGACACCTCACACCTCACACCTGTACACCTCACACCTCACACCTGACACCTCACACCTCACACCTCACACCTGACACCTCACACCTGACACATGACACCTCACACCTGTACACCTTACACCTGTACACCTCACACCTGTACACCTCATACCTCATACCTGTACACCTCACACCTCACCTCACACCTCACACCTCACACCTCACACCTGACACCTCACACCTCACACCTCACACCTCATACCTGTACACCTCACCTGACACCTGACACCTCACACCTCACACCTCACACCTGACACCTCACCTCACACCTGACACCTCACACCTGACACCTCACGCCTGTACACCTCACACATCACACCTGTACACCTCACACCTGTACACCTCACACCTGACACCTCACACCTGACACCTCACACCTGAATCCTCACACCTGTACACCTCACACCTGTACACCTCACACCTGTACACCTCACACCTGACACCTCACACCTGTACACCTCATATCTGTACACCTCACACCTGTACACCTCACACCTGACACCTCACACCTGACACCTGACACCTGACACCTCACACCTGTACACCTCACACCTCTACACCTCACACCTGTACACCTCATACCTCATACCTGTACACCTCACACCTCACCTCACACCTGTCACCTCACACCTCATACCTGTAGACCTCACACCTCACCTCACACCTGACACCTCACCTCACACCTGACACCTCACACCTGTACACCTCACACTTGTACACCTGTACACCTCACGCCTGTACACCTCACACATCACACCTGTACACCTCACACCTGACACCTCACACCTGAATCCTCACACCTGTACACCTCACACCTGTACACCTCACACCTGTACACCTCACACCTGTACACCTCACACCTGACACCTCACACCTCACACCTGTACACCTCATATCTGTACACCTCACACCTGACACCTCACACCTGTACACCTCACACCTGACACCTCACACCTCACACCTGTACACCTCATATCTGTACACCTCACACCTGACACCTGACACCTCACACCTGTACACCTGACACCTGACACCTCACACCTGTACACCTCACACCTCTACACCTCACACCTGTACACCTCATACCTCATACCTGTACACCTCACACCTCACACCTCACCTCACACCTCACACCTCACACCTGTCACCTCATACCTGTACACCTCACACCTCACACCTCACCTCACACCTGACACCTCACCTCACACCTGACACCTCACACCTGACACCTCACACCTGTACACCTCACACTTGTACACCTGTACACCTCACGCCTGTACACCTCACACATCACACCTGTACACCTCACACCTGACACCTCACACCTGACACCTCACACCTGAATCCTCACACCTGTACACCTCACACCTGTACACCTCACACCTGTACACCTCATATCTGTACACCTCACACCTGTACACCTCACACCTGACACCTCACACCTCACACCTGACACCTCACACCTGTACACCTCACACCTCTACACCTCACACCTGTACACCTCATACCTCATACCTGTACACCTCACACCTCACACCTCACACCTGTTACCTCACACCTCATACCTGTACACCTCACACCTCACCTCACACCTGACACCTGACACATCACACCTGTACACCTCACACCTCACACGTGTACACCTCACACCTGTACACCTCATACCTCATACCTGTACACCTCACGCCTGTATACCTCACACCTCACACCTGTACACCTCACACTTGTACACCTGTACACCTCACGCCTGTACCCCTCACACCTGTACACCTCATACCTCATACCTGTACACCTCACACCTCACCTCACACCTCACACCTCACACCTGACACCTGACACCTCACACCTCACACCTCACACCTCATACCTGTACACCTCACACCTCACCTCACACCTGACACCTGACACCTCACACCTCACACCTGACACCTCACCTCACACCTGACACCTCACACCTGACACCTCACACCTGACACCTCACCTCACACCTGACACCTCACACCTGTACACCTCACACTTGTACACCTGTACACCTCACGCCTGTACACCTCACACCTGACACCTCACACCTGAATCCTCACACCTGTACACCTCACACCTGTACACCTCACACCTGACACCTCACACCTCACACCTGTACACCTCATATCTCTACACCTCACACCTGACACCTCACACCTGTACACCTCACACCTGACACCTCACACCTGACACCTGACACCTCACACCTGTACACCTCACACCTCTACGCCTCACACCTGTACACCTCATACCTCATACCTGTACACCTCACACCTCACACCTGTCACCTCACACCTCATACCTGTACACCTCACACCTCACCTCACACCTGACACCTCACCTCACACCTGACACCTCACACCTGACACCTCACACCTGTACACCTCACACTTGTACACCTGTACACCTCACGCCTGTACACCTCACACATCACACCTGTACACCTCACACCTGACACCTCACACCTGACACCTCACACCTGAATCCTCACACCTGTACACCTCACACCTGTACACCTCACACCTGTACACCTCACACCTGACACCTCACACCTCACACCTGTACACCTCATATCTGTACACCTCACACCTGACACCTCACACCTGTACACCTGACACCTGACACCTGACACCTCGCACCTGTACACCTCACACCTCTACACCTCACACCTGTACACCTCATACCTCATACCTGTACACCTCACCTCACACCTGTCACCTCACACCTCATACCTGTACACCTCACACCTCACCTCACACCTGACACCTCACCTCACACCTGACACCTCACACCTGACACCTCACACCTGTACACCTCACACTTGTACACCTGTACACCTCACGCCTGTACACCTCACACATCACACCTGTACACCTCACACCTGACACCTCACACCTGACACCTCACACCTGAATCCTCACACCTGTACACCTCACACCTGTACACCTCATATCTGTACACCTCACACCTGTACACCTCACACCTGACACCTCACACCTCACACCTGACACCTGACACCTCACACCTGTACACCTCACACCTCTACACCTCACACCTGTACACCTCATACCTCATACCTGTACACCTCACACCTCACACCTGTTACCTCACACCTCATACCTGTACACCTCACACCTCACCTCACATCTGACACCTGACACATCACACCTGACACCTCACACCTCACACCTGACACCTCACACCTGACACATGACACCTCACACCTGTACACCTCACACCTCACACGTGTACACCTCACGCCTGTATACCTCACACCTCACACCTGTACACCTCACACTTGTACACCTGTACACCTCACGCCTGTACACCTCACACATCACACCTGTACACCTCACACCTGACACCTCACACCTGACACCTCACACCTGAATCCTCACACCTGACACCTCACACCTGTACACCTCACACCTGTACACCTCACACCTGACACCTCACACCTGTAAACCTGATACCTCACACGTCACACCTGACACCTCACACCTGTACACCTCACACCTCACACCTGTACACCTCACACTTGACACCTCACACCTGTAAACCTCACACCTGTAAACCTCACACCTGACACCTCACACCTCACACCTGACACCTCACACCTGACACCTCACACCTGTAAACCTCACACCTGACACCTCACACCTGTACACCTCACACCTGACACATGACACCTCACACCTCACACCTCACACCTCACACCTGACACCTGACACATGACACCTCACACCTGTACACCTCACACCTGTACACCTCACGCCTGCACACCTCACACCTCACACCTGTACACCTCACACTTGTACACCTGTACACCTCACGTCTGTACACCCCACACATCACATCTGTACACATCACACCTGACA
>NC_041350.1:1179975-1187475 GCF_004354835.1 Perca flavescens | reverse complement strand
GTATTGTGTAAAGTGTGTGTGTGTATTGTACTAATGTCCACTGGAGGAGTGGGAGGCTGGAGGAGGCGAGGACTCATGCAGTGGGAGCTAGAAGAGGCTCTGGGAAGAAAGAGTGGAGGCGAGAAGGAGGCGAGTAGAGGCGGCGTGGGCTGTCAATAGGCGAGAGGAGGTACTACTAGCAGGCATCAGGAGGCGAGGATCAGAGGACGCGAGAGCATCAGGTACTACTAACGGCATCAAGAGGCGAGTAGCGGCATCGAGGTACTAAGAGGCGAAAAGGGACTACTAATATCGGGTAGAGGCGGACAGGAGGCGAAGGGTACTAGTGGAGCGGCAGGAGGTACTAGGGAGGCGGTGAGGAGGTACGACTAGCGGCATCAGGGACTACTAGCGGCATCAGGTACTACTATCGAGAGGAAGTAGTAGAGGCGAGTAGAGGCGAGTAGAGGCGAAACGAGGCGAGAAGAGGCGAGTGGAAGCGAGAAGAGGCGAGTAGATGCGAGAAGAGGCGAGTGGAGGCGAGTGGAGGCGAGACGAGGCGAGTGGTTGAAAATCACTGGTGTAAAGTGTGTATTGTACTAATGTACTGTGTATTGTACTAATGTACTGTGTATTGTGTATTGTGTAAAGTGTGTATTGTGTATTGTACTAATGTCCAGATGGAGGATGGGCTGGAGTTCACTCGGACTCATCACGTGGTCCGGAAGACCACTCTCTACGACATGGACGTGGAGCCGACCCGCAAGTACGCTGCCGTGGGCTGTCAGGATCGCAGCATCAGGTACTACTAGCAGCATCAGGTACTACTAACAGCATCAGGTACTACTAGCAGCATCAGGTACTACTAACAGCATCAGGTACTACTAGCAGCATCAGATACTACTAACAGCATCAGGGACTACTAGCAGCATCAGGTACTACTAACAGCATCAGGTACTACTAACAGCATCAGGGACTACTAGCAGCATCAGGTACTACTAACAGCATCAGGGACTACTAGCAGCATCAGGTACTACTAACAGCATCAGGGACTACTAACAGCATCAGGTACTACTAGCAGCATCAGGTACTACTAACAGCATCAGGTACTACTAGCAGCATCAGGTACTACTAGCAGCATCAGGTACTACTAACAGCATCAGGTACTACTAGCAGCATCAGGTACTACTAACAGCATCAGGTACTACTAGCAGCATCAGGTACTACTAACAGCATCAGGTACTACTAACAGCATCAGGTACTACTAGCAGCATCAGGTACTACTAGCGGCATCAGGTACTACTAGCGGCATCAGGTACTACTAACAGCATCAGGTACTACTAGCGGCATCAGGTACTACTAGCAGCATCAGGTACTACTAATCGGCACTACTAGCGGCATCAGGTAATACTAGCGGCATCAGGTACTACTAGCAGCATCAGGTACTACTAACAGCATCGGGTACTACTAGCAGCATCAGGTAATACTAGCAGCATCAGGTACTACTACTATCAGGTACTCTAACAGCATCACTAGCAGCATCAGGTACTACTAGCAGCATCAGGTACTACTAGCAGCATCAGGGACTACTAGCAGCATCAGGTACTACTAACAGCATCGGGTACTACTAACAGCATCAGGTACTACTAGCAGCATCAGGTACTACTAGCAGCATCAGGTACTACTAGCAGCATCAGGTACTACTAACAGCATCAGGTACTACTAACAGCATCAGGTACTACTAGCAGCATCAGGTACTACTAGCAGCATCAGGTACTACTAGCAGCATCAGGTACTACTAGCAGCATCAGGTACTACTAACAGCATCGGGTACTACTAACAGCATCAGGTACTACTAGCAGCATCAGGTACTACTAACAGCATCAGGTACTACTAGCAGCATCAGGTAATACTAGCAGCATCAGGTACTACTAGCAGCATCAGGTACTACTAACAGCATCAGGTACTACTAGCAGCATCAGGTACTACTAGCAGCATCAGGTACTACTAGCAGCATCAGGTACTACTAAAAGCATCAGGTACTACTAGCAGCATCAGGTACTACTAACAGCATCAGGTACTACTAACAGCATCAGGTACTACTAGCAGCATCAGGTACTACTAGCAGCATCAGGTACTACTAGCAGCATCGGGTACTACTAACAGCATCGGGTACTACTAACAGCATCAGGTACTACTAGCAGCATCAGGTACTACTAACAGCATCAGGTACTACTAACAGCATCAGGTACTACTAACAGCATCAGGTACTACTAACAGCATCAGGTACTACCAACAGCATCAGGTACTACTAGCAGCATCAGGTACTACTAACAGCATCAGGTACTACTAGCAGCATCTGGTACTACTAGCAGCATCAGGGACTACTAGCAGCATCAGGTACTACTAACAACATCAGGGACTACTAGCAGCATCAGGTACTACTAGCAGCATCAGGTACTACTAACAGCATCAGGTACTACTAGCAGCATCAGGTACTACTAACAGCATCAGGTACTACTAGCAGCATCAGGTACTACTAACAGCATCAGGTACTACTAACAGCATCAGGTACTACTAGCAGCATCAGGTACTACTAACAGCATCAGGGACTACTAGCAGCATCAGGTACTACTAACAGCATCAGGTACTACTAACAGCATCAGGTACTACTAACAGCATCAGGTAATCTAGCAGCATCAGGTACTACTAGCAGCATCAGGGACTACTAACAGCATCAGGGACTACTAGCAGCATCAGGTACTACTAGCAGCATCACTACTACAGCATCGGGGACTACTAACAGCATCGGGTACTACTAACAGCATCGGGTACTACTAACAGCATCGGGTACTACTAGCAGCATCAGGTACTACTAGCAGCATCAGGTACTACTAGCAGCATCAGGTACTACTAGCAGCATCAGGTACTACTAACAGCATCAGGTACTACTAGCAGCATCGGGTACTACTAACAGCATCGGGTACTACTAGCAGCATCGGGTACTACTAACAGCATCGGGTACTACTAACAGCATCAGGTACTACTAGCAGCATCAGGTAATACTAGCAGCATCAGGTACTACTAACAGCATCAGGTACTACTAACAGCATCAGGTACTACTAACAGCATCAGGGACTACTAACAGCATCAGGTACTACTAACAGCATCAGGGACTACTAGCAGCATCAGGTACTACTAACAGCATCAGGGACTACTAGCAGCATCAGGTACTACTAACAGCATCAGGTACTACTAGCAGCATCAGGTACTACTAGCAGCATCAGGTACTACTAGCAGCATCAGGTACTACTAGCAGCATCAGGTACTACTAGCAGCATCAGGTACTACTAGCAGCATCAGGTACTACTAGCAGCATCAGGTACTACTAACAGCATCAGGTACTACTAGCAGCATCAGGTACTACTAGCAGCATCAGGTACTACTAGCAGCATCAGGTACTACTAACAGCATGGGGTACTACTAGCAGCATCGGGTACTACTAACAGCATCGGGTACTACTAACAGCATCGGGTACTACTAACAGCATCGGGTAATACTAGCAGCATCGGATACTACTAGCAGCATCGGGTACTACTAGCAGCATCAGGGACTACTAGCAGCATCAGGTACTACTAACAGCATCAGGGACTACTAGCAGCATCAGGTACTACTAGCAGCATCAGGTACTACTAACAGCATCAGGTACTACTAACAGCATCAGGGACTACTAGCAGCATCAGGTACTACTAGCAGCATCAGGTACTACTAACAGCATCAGGTACTACTAACAGCATCAGGTACTACTAGCAGCATCAGGTACTACTAACAGCATCAGGGACTACTAGCAGCATCAGGGACTACTAGCAGCATCAGGGACTACTAACAGCATCAGGTACTACTAACAGCATCAGGTACTACTAACAGCATCAGGTACTACTAACAGCATCAGGGATTACTAGCAGCATCAGGTACTACTAACAGCATCAGGGACTACTAGCAGCATCAGGTACTACTAACAGCATCAGGTACTACTAGCAGCATCAGGTACTACTAACAGCATCAGGTACTACTAACAGCATCAGGTACTACTAGCAGCATCAGGTACTACTAGCAGCATCAGGTACTACTAGCGGCATCGGGTACTACTAACGGCATCGGGTACTACTAGCGGCATCAGGTAATACTAGCTCAGGTACTACTAACATCATCGGGTACTACTAGCGGCATCAGGTACTACTAGCGGCATCAGGTACTACTAACGGCATCGGGTACTACTAGCAGCATCAGGTACTACTAACGGCATCAGGTACTACTAGCGGCATCAGGTACTACTAACGGCATCAGGTACTACTAACGGCATCGGGTACTACTAACGGCATCAGGTACTACTAGCACATCAGGTACTACTAGCGGCATCAGGTACTACTAACAGCATCAGGTACTACTAACAGCATCAGGTACTACTAGCAGCATCAGGTAATACTAGCAGCATCAGGTACTACTAACAGCATCAGGTACTACTAGCAGCATCAGGTAATACTAGCAGCATCAGGTACTATTAGCAGCATCAGGTACTACTAACAGCATCAGGTACTACTAGCAGCATCAGGTAATACTAGCAGCATCAGGTACTATTAGCAGCATCAGGTACTACTAACAGCATCAGGTACTACTAGCAGCATCAGGTACTACTAGCAGCATCAGGTACTACTAGCAGCATCAGGGACTACTAGCAGCATCAGGTACTACTAACAGCATCGGGTACTACTAACAGCATCAGGTACTACTAGCAGCATCAGGTACTACTAACAGCATCAGGTACTACTAGCAGCATCAGGTAATACTAGCAGCATCAGGTACTATTAGCAGCATCAGGTACTACTAACAGCATCAGGTACTACTAGCAGCATCAGGTACTACTAGCAGCATCAGGTACTACTAGCAGCATCAGGTACTACTAAAAGCATCAGGTACTACTAGCAGCATCAGGTACTACTAACAGCATCAGGTACTACTAACAGCATCAGGTACTACTAGCAGCATCAGGTACTACTAGCAGCATCAGGTACTACTAGCAGCATCGGGTACTACTAACAGCATCGGGTACTACTAACAGCATCAGGTACTACTAGCAGCATCAGGTACTACTAACAGCATCAGGTACTACTAACAGCATCAGGTACTACTCGCAGCATCAGGTACTACTAGCAGCATCAGGTACTACCAACAGCATCAGGTACTACTAGCAGCATCAGGTACTACTAACAGCATCAGGTACTACTAGCAGCATCTGGTACTACTAGCAGCATCAGGGACTACTAGCAGCATCAGGTACTACTAACAACATCAGGGACTACTAGCAGCATCAGGTACTACTAGCAGCATCAGGTACTACTAACAGCATCAGGTACTACTAGCAGCATCAGGTACTACTAACAGCATCAGGTACCACTAGCAGCATCAGGTACTACTAACAGCATCAGGTACTACTAACAGCATCAGGTACTACTAGCAGCATCAGGGACTACTAGCAGCATCAGGGACTACTAGCAGCATCAGGTACTACTAGCAGCATCAGGTACTACTAACAGCATCAGGTACTACTAGCAGCATCAGGTAATACTAGCAGCATCAGGTACTATTAGCAGCATCAGGTACTACTAACAGCATCAGGTACTACTAGCAGCATCAGGTACTACTAGCAGCATCAGGGACTACTAGCAGCATCAGGGACTACTAGCAGCATCGGGTACTACTAACAGCATCGGGTACTACTAACAGCATCGGGTACTACTAACAGCATCAGGTACTACTAGCAGCATCAGGTAATACTAGCAGCATCAGGTACTATTAGCAGCATCAGGTACTACTAACAGCATCAGGTACTACTAGCAGCATCAGGTACTACTAGCAGCATCAGGTACTACTAGCAGCATCGGGTACTACTAACAGCATCGGGTACTACTAACAGCATCGGGTACTACTAGCAGCATCAGGTACTACTAACAGCATCAGGTACTACTAGCAGCATCAGGTAATACTAGCAGCATCAGGTACTACTAACAGCATCAGGTACTACTAACAGCATCAGGTACTACTAACAGCATCAGGGACTACTAGCAGCATCAGGTACTACTAACAGCATCAGGGACTACTAGCAGCATCAGGTACTACTAACAGCATCAGGTACTACTAGCAGCATCAGGTAATACTAGCAGCATCAGGTACTATTAGCAGCATCAGGTACTACTAGCAGCATCAGGTACTACTAGCAGCATCAGGTACTACTAGCAGCATCAGGTACTACTAGCAGCATCAGGTACTACTAGCAGCATCAGGTACTACTAACAGCATCAGGTACTACTAGCAGCATCAGGTACTACTAGCAGCATCAGGTACTACTAGCAGCATCAGGTACTACTAACAGCATGGGGTACTACTAGCAGCATCGGGTACTACTAACAGCATCGGGTACTACTAACAGCATCGGGTACTACTAACAGCATCGGGTAATACTAGCAGCATCGGATACTACTAGCAGCATCGGGTACTACTAGCAGCATCAGGGACTACTAGCAGCATCAGGTACTACTAACAGCATCAGGGACTACTAGCAGCATCAGGTACTACTAGCAGCATCAGGTACTACTAACAGCATCAGGTACTACTAACAGCATCAGGGACTACTAGCAGCATCAGGTACTACTAGCAGCATCAGGTACTACTAACAGCATCAGGTACTACTAACAGCATCAGGTACTACTAGCAGCATCAGGTACTACTAACAGCATCAGGGACTACTAGCAGCATCAGGGACTACTAGCAGCATCAGGGACTACTAACAGCATCAGGTACTACTAACAGCATCAGGTACTACTAACAGCATCAGGTACTACTAACAGCATCAGGTACTACTAACAGCATCAGGGATTACTAGCAGCATCAGGTACTACTAACAGCATCAGGGACTACTAGCAGCATCAGGTACTACTAGCAGCATCAGGGACTACTAGCAGCATCAGGTACTACTAACAGCATCAGGGACTACTAACAGCATCAGGTACTACTAGCAGCATCAGGTACTACTAACAGCATCAGGGACTACTAGCAGCATCAGGTACTACTAACAGCATCAGGTACTACTAACAGCATCAGGTACTACTAACAGCATCAGGGACTACTAGCAGCATCAGGGACTACTAGCAGCATCAGGTACTACTAGCAGCATCAGGTACTACTAACAGCATCAGGGACTACTAGCAGCATCAGGTACTACTAGCAGCATCAGGTACTACTAACAGCATCAGGTACTACTAACAGCATCAGGTACTACTAGCAGCATCAGGTACTACTAACAGCATCAGGTACTACTAGCAGCATCAGGTACTACTAGCAGCATCAGGTACTACTAACAGCATCAGGTACTACTAACAGCATCAGGGACTACTAGCAGCATCAGGTACTACTAGCAG
The DNA here is from genome assembly GCF_004354835.1 of Perca flavescens. Taxonomy (NCBI): domain Eukaryota; kingdom Metazoa; phylum Chordata; class Actinopteri; order Perciformes; family Percidae; genus Perca; species Perca flavescens. The sequence goes on along the minus strand of NC_041350.1, from coordinate 1,180,021 downwards.
CATCAGGTACTACTAGCAGCATCAGGGACTACTAGCAGCATCAGGT
>NC_041350.1:1144975-1172475 GCF_004354835.1 Perca flavescens | reverse complement strand
CTTTTTTCAACATACTACACTATGACTTTTTTGGACTTTTTTCGACATACTATACTATGACTTTTTTGGGACTTTTTTCGACATACTATACTATGACTTTTTTCGACATACTATATTATGACTTTTTTTGACTTTTTTCGACATACTATACTATGACTTTTTGGACTTTTTTTCGACATACTATACTATGACTTTTTTCGACATACTATATTATGACTTTTTTTGGGACTTTTTTCGACATACTATACTATGACTTTTTTGGGACTTTTTTCAACATACTATACTATGACTTTTTTGGACTTTTTTCGACATACTATACTATGACTTTTTTCGACATACTATATTATGACTTTTTTTGGGACTTTTTTTCGACATACTATACTATGACTTTTTTGGACTTTTTTCGACATACTATACTATGACTTTTTATGACTTTTTTCCACATACTATACTATGACTTTTTTGGGACTTTTTTTGAAACTATACTATTACTATTTTTTCGAGCAGCATGGTGGTCCAGTGGTTAGCGCTGTGGCCTCCTAGCAAGAAGGTTCTGTGTTCTAGTCCAGGTGGTTCTGGGCTTGTCTGTGTGGAGTGTGTATGTTCTCCCCCATCAACATACTATACTATGACTTTTTTTGGGACTTTTTTCAACATACTATACTATGACTTTTTTTTACTTTTTTCGACATACTATACTATGACTTTTTTTTAATTTTTTGACTTTTTTTTTTACATACTATACTATACTATGACTTTTTATGACTTTTTTCGATATACTATACTATGACTTTTTTCAACATACTATACTTTGACTTTTTATGACTTTTTTCGATATACTATACTATGACTCTTTTTACTTTTTTCGACATACTATACTATGACTTTTTATTTCATACTATACTAACAAAGAAGGAATGCAACACAGTAACACATTTTTTTTGAATTTTTTATTAACAGAACACAAAACATGTCACATGACCTTTTTTATGACATACTATACTGGGACTTTTTTGGGACTTTTTTTCAACATACTATACTATGACTTTTTTTTTTTTTTTTTTCGACATACTATACTTTGATGACTTTTTTTTTTATACTATACTATGACTTTATTTTTAACATTTTATGACTGTGGCTTAGTGGTATGACTTGCCTACCAATCTGAAGGTTGGTGGTTTGATCCCTGGTCCTGCAGTCCCATGTCAAAGTGTCCTTGGGCCGGACCCTGAACCCAGAGTTGCCCCCTGTGCTGCTCCATCAGATTGTGAAATGTGTGTGAGTGTGTATGTGATGAGCAGGTGGTACCTTGGTCCTTTTTCACTTACAAGGTACATACTATACTATGACTTTTTATGACTTTTTTCGACATACTATACTATGACCTTTTATGACTTTTTTCGACATACTATATTATGACTTTTTTGGGACTTTTTTCAACATACTATATTATGACTTTTTTGAACTTTTTTCGACATACTACACTATGACTTTTTATGACTTTTTTCAACATACTACACTATGACTTTTTTGGACTTTTTTCGACATACTATACTATGACTTTTTTGGGACTTTTTTCGACATACTATACTATGACTTTTTTGGACTTTTTTCGACATACTATACTATGACTTTTTTCGACATACTATATTATGACTTTTTTGGGACTTTTTTCGACATACTATACTATGACTTTTTTTATACTATGACTTTTTTTTCAACATACTATACTATGACTTTTTTTGGACTTTTTTTGACATACTATACTATGACTTTTTTCGACATACTATATTATGACTTTTTTTGGGACTTTTTTCGACATACTATACTATGACTTTTTTCGACATACTATACTATGACTTTTTATGACTTTTTTCCACATACTATACTATGACTTTTTTGGGACTTTTTTCGACCTACTATATAGCAGCATGGTGGTCCAGTGGTTAGCGCTGTGGCCTCCTAGCAAGAAGGTTCTGTGTTCTAGTCCAGGTGGTTCTGGGCTTGTCTGTGTGGAGTGTGTATGTTCTCCCCCCCCATCAACATACTATACTATGACTTTTTTGGGACTTTTTTCAACATACTATACTATGACTTTTTTTTACTTTTTTCGACATACTATACTATGACTTTTTTGGACTTTTTTCTACATACTATACTATGACTTTTTATGACTTTTTTCGATATACTATACTATGACTTTTTTCAACATACTATACTTTGACTTTTTATGACTTTTTTCGATATACTATACTATGACTCTTTTTACTTTTTTCGACATCCTATACTATGACTTTTTATTTCATACTATACTAACAAAGAAGGAATGCAACACAGTAACACATTTTTTTTGAATATTTTATTAACAGAACACAAAACATGTCACATGACCTTTTTCGACATACTATACTGGGACTTTTTTGGGACTTTTTTCAACATACTATACTATGACTTTTTTGGGACTTTTTTCGACATACTATACTATGACTTTTTTCGACATACTATACTATGACTTTATTTTTTAACATTTTATGACTGTGGCTTAGTGGTAGCGCGGTTGCCTACCAATCTGAAGGTTGGTGGTTTGATCCCTGGTCCTGCAGTCCCATGTCAAAGTGTCCTTGGGCCGGACCCTGAACCCAGAGTTGCCCCCCCCGATGCTGCTCCATCAGAGTGTGAATGTGTGTGAGTGTGTATGTGATGAGCAGGTGGTACCTTGTACAGCACTTACAAGGTACATACTATACTATGACTTTTTATGACTTTTTTCGACATACTATACTATGACTTTTTTGGGACTTTTTTCAACATACTATATTATGACTTTTTTGAACTTTTTTCGACATACTACACTATGACTTTTTATGACTTTTTTCGACATACTATACTATGACTTTTTATGACTTTTTTCGACATACTATACTATGACTTTTTTTGGGACTTTTTTCGACATACTATACTGTAACTTTTTTTGACATACTATACTGTGAATTTTTATGACTTTTTTCCACATACTATACTATGACTTTTTTTTTACTATTTTATGACTTTTTATGACTTTTTCGATATACTATACTATGACTTTTTTTGACTTTTTTGATATATACTATACTATGACTTTTTTTTGACTTTTTTTTTTTTGACAGAGTTGCCCAGAGTTTTTTTTACCCGATGCTGCTATATCAGATTGTGAATGTGGTTGTGAGTGTGTATGTCCCAGCAGGTGGTTCTGTTGTTCAGTCCTCAAAAGGTGGGCCTGTATACTATGACTTTTTGGACCCCATTTTTTTTACTATACTATGACTTTTTTTTGGACTTTTTTTCGACATACTATACTATGACTTTTTTTTTTCGACCTACTATACTATGACTTTTTTTACTTTTTTCCGATATACTATACTATGACTTTTTTTGGGACTTTTTTCGAGTTGCCTATAATATGACTTTTTTTTTTTGGGACTTTTTTTTTCAACATACTATATGGTGGTTTTTTGGTTTTTTTTTGCATACTATACTATGAGTTTTTTTACTTTTTTCTACAATACTATGACTTTTTGGGACTGTCTATACTATGACTTTTTTTTGACTTTTTCAACATACTATACTATGACTTTTTTTCCACTTTTTTTTTTCGACATACTATACTATGACTTTTTTTTTTCGACATACTATACTATGACTTTTTTTTTTTGGACTTTTTTTACGACATACTATACTATGACTTTTTTTTTACATTTATTTATGAATTTTTTACTTTTTTTTTTATACTATACTATGACTTTTTTTTTTACATACTATACTATGACTTTTTTGGGACTTTTTTCGACCTACTATACTATGACTTTTTTGACTTTTTTCGATATACTATACTATGACTTTTTTTGGGACTTTTTTTGAAAGAGTTGCCCTATACTATGACTTTGTTCGACCTACTATACTCCATCAGGTCCAGTGGTTAGCGCTGTGACCTCCCAGCAGTGTTCTGTGATGAGCAGGTGGTACCTTGTACAGCACTCAAAAGGTACATACTATACTATGACTTTTTGGGACTTTTTTCGACATACTATACTATGACTTTTTTGGGACTTTTTTCGACATACTATACTATGACTTTTTTTGGGACTTTTTTTCGACATCATATACTATGATTCTTTTTTTTTACTTTTTTCAACATATTATACTATGACTTTTTGGGACTTTTTTTCAACATACTATACTATGACTTTTTTTTTTTTTTTTCACATACTATACTATGACTTTTTTTTTTTTTTTTTTCACATACTATACTATGACTTTTTTCGACATACTATACTATGACTTTTTTTGGGACTTTTTTCGACATACTATACTGTGACTTTTTTTGACATTCTATTCTATGACTTTTTATGACTTTTTTCCACATACTATACTATGACTTTTTTCGACATACTATACTATGACTTTTTATGACTTTTTTCGATATACTATACTATGACTTTTTTTGACTTTTTTCGATATACTATACTATGACTTTTTTTGGGAGTTTTTTTGACAGAGTTGCCCAGAGTTGCCCCGATGCTGCTCCATCAGATTGTGAATGTGTGTGAGTGTGTATGTGATGAGCAGGTGGTACCTTGTACAGCACTCAAAAGGTACATACTATACTATGACTTTTTGGGACTTTTTTCGACATACTATACTATGACTTTTTGGGACTTTTTTCGACATACTATACTATGACTTTTTTTTACTTTTTTGACATACTATACTATGACTTTTTTGGACTTTTTTCTACATACTATACTATGACTTTTTTCGACATACTATACTATGATTCTTTTGGGACTTTTTTCAACATACTTTACTATGACTTTTTTGGGACTTTTTTCAACATACTATACTATGACTTTTTTGAACTTTTTTCGACATACTATACTATGACTTTTTTTACTTTTTTCGACATACTATACTATGACTTTTTTCGACATACTATACTATGACTTTTTTGGGACTTTTTTCGACATACTATACTGTGACATTTTTTGACATTCTATTCTGTGACTTTTTATGACTTTTTTCCACATACTATACTATGACTTTTTTCGACATACTATACTATGACTTTTTATGACTTTTTTCGATATACTATACTTTGACTTTTTTTGACTTTTTTCGATATACTATACTATGACTTTTTTTGGGACTTTTTTTGACAGAGTTGCCCAGAGTTGCCCCGATGCTGCTCCATCAGATTGTGAATGTGTGTGAGTGTGTATGTGATGAGCAGGTGGTACCTTGTACAGCACTCAAAAGGTACATACTATACTATGACTTTTTTTTACTTTTTTCGACATACTATACTATGACTTTTTGGGACTTTTTTCGACATACTATACTATGACTTTTTTTTACTTTTTTGACATACTATACTATGACTTTTTTGGACTTTTTTCTACATACTATACTATGACTTTTTTCGACATACTATACTTTGACTTTTTATTTACTTTTTTTTTTATACTGTACTATGACTTTTTAATTCATACTATACTAACAAAGAAGGAATGCAACACAGTAACACATTTTTTTTGAATATTTCATTAACAGAACACAAAACACATGTCACATGACCTTTTTCGACATACTATACTGGGACTTTTTTGCGACATACTATACTATGACTTTTTTGGGACTTTTTTCAACATACTATACTATGACTTTATTTTTTAACATTTTATGACTGTGGCTTAGTGGTAGCGCGGTTGCCTACCAATCGGAAGGTTGGTGGTTTGATCCCTGGTCCTGCAGTCCCATGTCAAAGTGTCCTTGGGCCGGACCCTGAACCCAGAGTTGCCCCCCCCCGATGCTGCTCCATCAGAGTGTGAATGTGTGTGAGTGTGTATGTGATGAGCAGGTGGTACCTTGTACAGCACTTACAAGGTACATACTATACTATGACTTTTTATGACTTTTTTCGACATACTATACTATGACTTTTTTCGACATACTATACTATGACTTTTTACGACATACTATACTATGACTTTTTTGGGACTTTTTTCGACATACTATACTATGACTTTTTTCGACATACTATACTATGACTTTTTTGGGACTTTTTTCGATATACTATACTATGACTTTTTTGGGACTTTTTTCGACATTCTTTACTATGACTTTTTACGACCTACTATACTATTATGTCATTATAATTGTGGAGGACTACAGATGGAAAGTAGCATAATGCTAAATCTGGTGCAGCCATCTTTTTAATGTAACTGCACATTGTCCTGCTAAATAAACTAAACTAAACTATACTATAGCAGTATGGTGGTCCAGTGGTTAGCGCTGTGGCATCCCAGCAAGAAGGTTCTGTGTTCTAGTCCAGGTGGTTCTGGGCCTGTCTGTGTGGAGTGTGTATGTTCTCCCCCCCATCAACATACTATACTATGACTTTTTTGGGAATTTTTTTCGACATACTATACTATGACTTTTTTGGACTTGTTTCGACATACTATACTATGACTTTTTTTTACTTTTTTCGACATACTATACTATGACTGTTTTCGACATACTATACCATGACTTTTTTCGACATACTATACTATGACTTTTTTACTTTTTTTTCGACATACTATACTATGACTTTTTTTTTGACTTTTTTCGACATACTATACTATGACTTTTTTGGGACTTTTTTCGACATACTATACTATGACTTTTTTTTACTTTTTTTGTCATACTATACTATGACTTTTTTTTTTTTTTTTTTTTTCCACATACTATGACTTTTTTGACTTTTTTTGACATACTATACTATGACTTTTTTTGGGACTTTTTTCCACATACTATACTATGACTTTTTTTGGGACTTTTTTCCACATACTATACTATGACTTTTTTTTGACTTTTTTCGACATACTATACTATGACTTTTTATGACTGTGGCTCAGCGGTAGAGCGGTTGCCTGACATACTATACTATAACTTGTTGGGACTTTTTTTCGACATACTATACTATGACTTTTTATTTCATACTATACTAACAAAGAAGGAATGCAACACAGTAACCGTAACATTTTTTTTTAATATTTTATTTAAAGAACACAAAGCACATGTCCTTTTTCGACATACTATACTATGTCTTTTTTTAGACTTTTTTTGACATACTATACTATGAATTTTTTTAGACTTTTTTTCAACATAAAATGTAAAAAAATAAAGTCATAGTATAGTATGACTGTGGCTCAGCGGTAGAGCGGTTGCCTACATACTATACTATGACTTTTTGGGACTTTTTTCGACATACTATACTATGACTTTTTTTGGGACTTTTTTCGACATACTATACTGTGACTTTTTTTGACATTCTATTCTATGACTTTTTATGACTTTTTTTCACATACTATACTATGACTTTTTTCGACATACTATACTATGACTTTTTATGACTTTTTTCGATATACTATACTATGACTTTTTTGGGACTTTTTTTGACAGAGTTGCCCAGAGTTGCCCCCGATGCTGCTCCATCAGATTGTGAATGTGTGTGAGTGTGTATGTGATGAGCAGGTGGTACCTTGTACAGCACTCAAAAGGTACATACTATACTATGACTTTTTGGGACTTTTATCGACATACTATACTATGACTTTTTGGGACTTTTTTCGACATACTATACTATGACTTTTTTTTACTTTTTCGACATACTATACTATGACTTTTTTGGGACTTTTTTCGACATGCTATACTATGATTCTTTTGGGACTTTTTTTTACATACTATACTATGACTTTTTTCGACATACTATACTATGATTCTTTTGGGACTTTTTTCAACATACTATACTATGACTTTTTTGGGACTTTTTTCGACATACCATACTATGATTTTTTTTGGGACTTTTTTCGACATACTATACTGTGACTTTTTTTGACATTCTATTCTGTGACTTTTTCCACATACTATACTTTTTTTTTGACTTTTTTCCACATACTATACTATGACTTTTTTTGGGACTTTTTTCGACATACTATACTGTGACTTTTTTTGACATACTATTCTATGACTTTTTATGACTTTTTTCCACATACTATACTATGACTTTTTTTGACTTTTTTCGATATACTATACTATGGCTTTTTTGGGACTTTTTTTGACAGAGTTGCCCAGAGTTGCCCCCCCCCCCCCGATGCTGCTCCATCAGATTGTGAATGTGTGTGAGTGTGTATGTGATGAGCAGGTGGTACCTTGTACAGCACTCAAAAGGTACATACTATACTATGACTTTTTGGGACTTTTTTCGACATACTATACTATGACTTTTTGGGACTTTTTTCGACATACTATACTATGACTTTTTTCGACCTACTATACTATAGCAGTATGGTGGTCCAGTGGTTAGCGCTGTGGCCTCCCACCAAGAAGGTTCTGTGTTCTAGTCCAGGTGGTTATGGGCCTGTCTGTGTGGAGTGTGTATGTTCTCCCCCCCATCAACATACTAGACTATGACTTTTTTTACTTTTTTCGACATACTATACTATGAGTTTTTTCGACATACTATACTATGACTTTTTTGGGACTTTTTTCGACATACTATACTATGACTTTTTTGGGACTTTTTTCGACATCATATACTATGATTCTTTTGGGACTTTTTTCAACATACTATACTATGACTTTTTTGGGACTTTTTTCAACATACTATACTATGACTTTTTTGAACTTTTTTCGACATACTATACTATGACTTTTTTTACTTTTTTCGACATACTATACTATGACTTTTTTCGACATACTATACTATGACTTTTTTTGGGACTTTTTTCGACATACTATACTGTGACTTTTTTTGACATTCTATTCTATGACTTTTTATGACTTTTTTTCACATACTATACTATGACTTTTTTCGACATATTATACTATGACTTTTTATGACTTTTTTCGATATACTATACTATGACTTTTTTTGACTTTTTTCGATATACTATACTATGACTTTTTTTGGGAGTTTTTTTGACAGAGTTGCCCAGAGTTGCCCCCCGATGCTGCTCCATCAGATTGTGAATGTGTGTGAGTGTGTATGTGATGAGCAGGTGGTACCTTGTACAGCACTCAAAAGGTACATACTATACTATGACTTGGGACTTTTTTCGACATACTATACTATGACTTTTTGGGACTTTTATTTACATACTATACTATGACTTTTTGGGACTTTTTTCGACATACTATACTATGACTTTTTGGACTTTTTTCTACATACTATACTATGACTTTTTTCGACATACTATACTATGATTCTTTTGGGACTTTTTTCAACATACTATACTGTGACTTTTTGGGACTTTTTTCGACATACTATACTATGACTTTTTTGGGACTTTTTTCGACATACTATACTATGACTTTTTTGGGACTTTTTTCGACCTACTATACTATGACTTTTTTCGACCTACTATACTATAGCAGCATGGTGGTCCAGTGGTTAGCGCTGTGGCCTCCCACCAAGAAGGTTCTGTGTTCTAGTCCAGGTGGTTATGGGCCTGTCTGTGTGGAGTGTGTATGTTCTCCCCCCCATCAACATACTATACTATGACTTTTTTTTACTTTTTTCGACATACTATACTATGACTTTTTTCGACATACTATACTATGACTTTTTTTGACTTTTTTCGACATACTATACTGTGACTTTTTTTGGGACTTTTTTTGACAGAGTTGCCCAGAGTTGCCCCCCCCCGATTTGCTGCTCCATCAGATTGTGAATGTGTGTGAGTGTGTATGTGATGAGCAGGTGGTACCTTGTACAGCACTCAAAAGGTACATACTATACTATGACTTTTTTTTACTTTTTTCGACATACTATACTATGACTTTTTGGGACTTTTTTCTACATACTATACTATGACTTTTTTCGACATACTATACTTTGACTTTTTATGACTTTTTTCGATATACTGTACTATGACTTTTTAATTCATACTATACTAACAAAGAAGGAATGCAACACAGTAACACATTTTTTTGAATATTTTATTAACAGAACACAAAACACATGTCACATGACCTTTTTCGACATACTATTCAATTCAATTAAATTTTATTTATAGTATCAAATCATAACAAGAGTTATCTCGAGACACTTTACAGATAGAGTAGGTCCAGACCACACTCTATAATTTACAAAGCCCCAACAATTCCAACAATTACAGTAATTCCCTCAAAAGCAAGCAGTGCGACAGTGGCGAGGAAAAACTCCCTCTTGGGAAGAAACCTGAAACAGACCCAGGCTCTTGGTAGGAGGTGTCTGACGGGCCGGTTGGGGGTGTGATGAACAGTGGCAATAATAGTCACATTAATAATGGAACAGTGACTGGATGTAGCGGGAAGCTGCAGGGTTCAGCAGGAAGCTGCAGGGTTCAGCCGGAAGAAGCATGACATTGCAGGGCACCGCTGAGCTCGGCAGGGAGTGCAGCAGGACCACGGCGACAGCTGCAACCAGGATCTTGGTGCCAACGTTCTCCAAGGAAATATGCTGGGGGAAAAAACATAAGGACTCCGGGGAGTAAACTCCCCAGAAGCTAGGATTAGTAACAAGCATTTCTGGGACTGGATACACACAAATAGTAATAGTAAAAGTAATAGAAAGGGAGAGGAGAGAGCAGCTCAGTGTGTCAAAGGAAGGAAGGAAGTCCCCCGGCAGTCTAGAACTATAACAGCGTAACTATAACAGCGTAACTAAGAGAGACCGTCATAAGGAGAGGTAGCTTTTTTGAATATGACTTAGAACTCTCCCCCTGCCGGATCGGGCTTGGCTGGCCTGCCTCCCTCTACTTTGTTATGTATTATTAGTCTAACAATTATGAAGAGAAGCAGGTGGGCCAGTTAGGTGAACACTGCAACTCCTCACTCCCTAACTATAAGCTTTATCAAATAGAAGAGTTTTAAGTTCATTCTTGAAAGCGATTACAGTTTCTGCCCCCCGAACCCAGATCGGGAGCTGGTTCCATAGGAGAGGAGCCTGATAACTGAAGGCTCTGGCTCCCATTCTACTTTTAGAGACTCTAGGTACCACCAGTAACTCTGCATTCTGGGAGCGCAGTGCTCTAGTGGGACAATAAGGTATTGTCAGGTTACTGTCAGGTTGAGCAACCTGACAGTAGGGAATTACAATAGTCCAGCCTGGAAGTAACAAATGCATGCACTAGTTTTTCAGCGTCGTTTTGAGACAGGATATTCCTAATTTTGGCAATGTTACAAAGATGAAAAAAGGCTGTTCTTGAGGTTTGTTGTAGATTGGCATTAAAGGATATATCCTGATCAAAAATAACTCCTAAATTTCTGACAGTAGTGCTGGAGGCCAGGGCAATACCATCCAGAGTAGCTATATCTTTAGATAATGAGGTTCTGAGGTGTTTAGGTCCCAGTACAATAACTTCAGTTTTGTTAGGGTTTAACATCAGAAAATTATAGGTCATCCAGGATTTTATATCTTTAATGCACGTTTGAAATTTAGCTAGCTGACTGGTTTCGTCCGGTTTGATTGACAAGTATAATTGGGTGTCATCCGCATAACAGTGAAAGTTAATTGAGTGTTTCCTAATAATATTGCCTAGAGGAAGCATATATAAGGAGAATAGAATTGGTCCAAGCACTGAGCCTTGAGGAACGCCATGGCTAACTTTAGCGTACTTGGAGGATTTATCATTAACATTAACAAATTGAGATCGATCAGAGAAATAGGACTTAAACCAGCTTAGAGCAACTCCTTTAATGCCAATTAAGTGTTCCAATCTCTGTAACAGGATTGAATGGTCAATAGTGTCAAATGCAGCACTAAGATCTAGTAGAACAAGAATGGAGACAAGTCCTTTGTCTGCAGCAGTTAAAAGGTCGTTAGTAATTTTGGGACTTTTTTGCGACATACTATACTATGACTTTTTTGGGGCTTTTTTCAACATACTATACTATGACTTTATTTTTTAACATTTTATGACTGTGGCTTAGTGGTAGCGCGGTTGCCTACCAATCGGAAGGTTGGTGGTTTGATCCCTGGTCCTGCAGTCCCATGTCAAAGTGTCCTTGGGCCGGACCCTGAACCCAGAGTTGCCCCCCCCCGATGCTGCTCCATCAGAGTGTGAATGTGTGTGAGTGTGTATGTGATGAGCAGGTGGTACCTTGTATAGCACTTACAAGGTACATACTATACTATGACTTTTTGGGACTTTTTTCGACATACTATACTATGACTTTTTTGGACTTTTTTCGACATACTATACCATGACTTTTTTTGGGACTTTTTTCGACATACTATAGTATGACTTTTTTCGACATACTATACTATGACTTTTTTTTTACTTTTTTCGACATACTATACTATGACTTTTTTCGACATACTATACTATGACTTTTTTTTGACTTTTTTCGACATACTATACTATGACTTTTTTTTTACTTTTTTCGACATACTGTAGTATGACTTTTTTCTAAACCAAGTTTAGTGCCTTGAAGGCATCTCCAGCCTTTCCTGAGTGAAACACTCATCAGTGAATGAAAGACTGCGTGTGATTGGTTTAGACTGTGAGTTCTGGATGTATAACTACACTGTGAGTACTGGATGGTTAACTACGGTAAACTGTGAGTACTGGATGTTTAACTAGACTGTGAGTACTGGATGGTTAACTACGGTACACTGGGAATACTGGATGTATAACTAGACTGTGAGTACTGGATGGTTAACTACGGTACACTGGGAGTACTGGATGTATAACTAGACTGTGAGTACTGGATGGTTAACTACGGTACACTGGGAGTACTGGATGTATAACTACACTGGGAGTACTGGATGTATAACTAGACTGTGAGTACTGGATGGTTAACTACGGTACACTGGGAGTACTGGATGTATAACTACACTGTGAGTACTAGATGTTTAACTAGACTGTGAGTACTGGATGTTTAACTACGGTACACTGTGTGTCTGTCTGTCTCTCAGAGATAGTAACCGGTCTGAAGTTCAGCAGTGACTGCAGACACCTGTTCACCGTGTCTGGAGACAGGTACGTCCCGCTCACGCAGCTCACATCACAACACTCAAAACATTCAGAGACTGGACGTACTCACACCCACAGCACATGCAGAAACCTTGAAAACAGCCACAATGTCAGTCAAAAAATGACACGAAAGTTATTTTTGACAGCCCTAATCATGTTCTATATTTGCATTTTACATCTCAACAACCATAAAAACCAACGTGTGTGTGTGTGTGTGTGTGTGTGTGTGTGTGCAGCTGTATCTTCGTGTGGCGTCTCAGTCCCGAGTTGACCATCAGGATGAGGCAGCGACTCGCTGACCTCCGACCTCCCAGCAGCACTCCGACTTCCCAGAATGCACCTCAGCAAAAAGTGGTGACCCTCAGGTAAATGACACGTGGTACTACACTGTCTGGTTTTTGCCTTCTTTCAACATACTGTACAATAACTGTCAGTGTTCATTCAAACCTTTTAGAAGGAGGAATCATCAACTTTTGGGCGTTTACATGTGTGCATGTACATGTGTGCGCATGTCTGTGTGTGTCTATTTGTTTGTGTGTGTCTGTCGGTGTGTGTGTGCGTCTGTATTTGTCTGTCTGTGTGTGTCTGTGTGTGTGTGTGTGTGTCTGTATTTGTCTGTCTGTGTGTGTCTGTGTGTGTGTGTGTGTGTGTGTGTGTGTGTGTGTGTGTGTGTGTGTGTGTGTGTGTGTGTGTGTGTGTGTGTGTGTCCATGTGTGTGTGTGTCTGTGTGTGTCCATGTGTGTGTGTGTGTGTGTGTACGTGTATGTGTGTGTCCGTGTGTGTGTCTGCGTGTGTCCATGTGTGTGTGTGTGTGTGTGTGTGTCTCTGTGTGTGTGTGTGTCTGTGTGTCCATGTGTGTGTGTGTGTGTGTGTCCATGTGTGTGTGTCCATGTGTGTGTGTGTGTGTGTGTGTGTGTGTGTCCATGTGTGTGTGTGTGTCCATGTGTGTGTGTGTCTGTGTGTCCGTGTGTGTGTGTGTGTCTGTGTGTCCATGTGTGTGTGTCTGTGTGTGTCTCTGTGTCTGTGTGTATGTGTGTCCATGTGTGTGTGTGTGTGTGTGTGTGTGTGTCTCTGTGTGTGTGTGTGTGTGTGTGTGTGTGTGTGTGTGTGTGTGTGTCCATGTGTGTGTGTGTGTGTGTCCATGTGCGTGTGTGTGTGTGTGTGTGTGTGTCCATGTGTGTGTGTGTGTGTGTCCATGTGCGTGTGTGTGTGTGTGTGTGTGTGTGTGTGTGTGTGTGTGTGTGTGTGTGTGTGTGTGTGTGTGTGTGTGTGTGTGTGTGTGTGTGTGTGTTGCAGCAGGGAGGTGGCGTCTCCTCGTGTTGTCACCATGTCGTCTGATAGCGACAAGGAGGAGGAAGAGGAGGAAGAGGAGGAGGAGCACAGCAGTCCTTATATGGCCGCAGGCGGAAGTCTGGAGGAGGAGAAAGGTATCAAAAGTTAAAACACTCTTATACAGAATGGCTCCTTTGCACAATTAAACTTATGTACACCACTTGAATAAATGTACTTTTATTGTAATTAATTTTATTCTAGAATGCACAACAATGTAGGCTTGTATGGTCACTAAGATATGGCAAGAAGGCGTTTTTGGTAGGATTATACTTTGGCGATTTTCAAAACTTTCGTTCATAAACTTCCCTCGGACTGTTGAGGACACAAAAGTTTGTTTTTATTTGCATTTGTATTTGGTTGACGCACTTTTTCGGATAAAATGCCCAGACTTCAGGTGTCTCAATAAGTAATAGAAATAAATTGTGTCCTGTCCTGTTATGTTTTTTTTTTTTTTTTTTTTTTTGCAGAAATGTCTGATGAGAAGTTGGATTCTCAGCGCTGCAGAGAAGGCAGGAAGGTCAGTGGGTGTGAAATCACCATCACCAAACCCACCAGACTCCATGTAAATAATCAGGACTTTTAGCATATATAGAGTCAGCATATCTCCACCAGACTCCATGTAAATAATCAGGACCTTTAGCGTGTATAGAGCCACCCTCTCTCCACCAGACTCCATGTAAATAATCAGGACTTTTAGCGTATATAGAGCCAGCATATCTCCACCAGACTCCATGTAAATAATCAGGACTTTTAGCGTGTATAGAGCCAGCATATCTCCACCAGACTCCATGTAAATAATCAGGACTTTTAGCGTGTATAGAGCCAGCATATCTCCACCAGACTCCATGTAAATAATCAGGACTTTTAGCGTGTATAGAGCCAGCATATCTCCACCAGACTCCATGTAAATAATCAGGACTTTTAGCGTATATAGAGCCAGCATATCTCCACCAGACTCCATGTAAATAATCAGGACTTTTAGCGTATATAGAGCCAGCATATCTCCACCAGACTCCATGTAAATAATCAGGACTTTTAGCGTATATAGAGCCAGCATATCTCCACCAGACTCCATGTAAATAATCAGGACTTTTAGCGTATATAGAGCCAGCATATCTCCACCAGACTCCATGTAAATAATCAGGAATTTTAACGTGTATAGAGCCAGCATATCTCCACATATAAATGGGTGAATTAAGGAGTTTATTTCAACCAAACCAGAGTGGTGATTGTTGGAACAGTGGAAAGATGAACCAAGACGGCTTTTGATAGTTTTATTTAGTTTCTGTCCACTTTGAATAAAGTGTGTTTTACGATGATAAAAGTCCTGATTATTTCCATGGAGTCTGGTGTAGTTTGGTGATGGTGATTTCGGGGCTGTTTCATGTTAAACTAAAAGGATCTTACTCTTTAACTAAAAGGTCTATCTCTGTAGGGATCCATCCCATAATGTTGTCAGACACTTAGAATAATAATCTGAGTCTGTCAGCAGCAACAACAGAACTTTTAGTGACTCTAATTGCTGCTGAACATTAGTCCTGTAGGGTTACATTACAGCTCGGTTCTGGTTTAATACTGGACCAGTTTCACAGATTGTTGTTCTCATCAGACACACACACACACACACACACACAGACAGACGGAGACATAGGTTGAAAAATACAGAAGTTACCCTTTAACGACATAGTTTCAGTAGAGGCGTGTACCATAGTGTTTGTTTTGATCCTCAGGAGGTGCCAGTGGGGCGGCTCCCTCGCCGGCGCTGGTCCAGGAGGATGGGTGGAGACAGTGTTCTGATGGTGAAGTCCATGTTGGACCTGAGGCTGCTGGACTCGTACTGTCCTGACAGACAGGAGGAGCAGCAGGCGGAGCAAGAAGGGGTCAGAACACACAAACTACACACTAAGCCTCTTTAAAGGGCTGATAGAATGGTTATATAGGGTATTTTACACTGTTCCTTAAGGTCTCCTAATAGGGTATGTAACGTTGGTTGGGCTGAAAATTGCCCGAATGCTATTTTATGGGCCCATAACTACCCTGTGAATATGGCCCTATTTGTAACAAGAGCTTTTCTTCCAAATATGGTATGAACATGAATATTTAGATGAGCTGCGCGCTGATTGGTTTGAGCGAACCACATAGAATATAATAGGTTTTATTTCCTCTTCGTAATGCATTTCTTGACTGATGCGATTATGCTCCGTAGCGACTTATAGTCCGGAAAATACGGTAGTTAGTTTTTAGCATAAAAAAGTCTCAGAAGTGAATTTAGTAATTAAATAGCGGACCTCTGGAGATCTGCGTGACCTAGCTAGATTCAGAAGACTAAGCTGACCTCAGGTCAGGGGTGTAGCCTATGCAAATGTTGGGGCGTGACAAACATAGAGACTAGAGCCAGAGGAGTTGGGATGTCGACGTCAACTTTTAGCTTTGTTCAGATTCGCCAGTTTTCAGCAGCAGTTTCAAATTGTGAGATTTGCAGAGGAAAGAGGTGTCAGTGGGATTCTGAGGTTCTATGTATGTTCGATTTACCCACCATTCGTCGTTACTATTACAGGGTAAAATTGGTTTTGCATTCTATCGCTCCTTTAAGAAAACACCTGATTTTTGGGACGAACGCACAGTTAACCTGACCTTTTTGTCCGGCCCACACAGGTGAAGACACGCCCCCTTGATGTCAGCCCGAAGCGGAGGGACCCAGGTGTGGAGGCGGAGCTTCACAGGACCAATCAGGAGCTGGGGAGCACCATCAGTCTGCAGGTCACCACCGCATGGGTGAGAACAAACACACACAGACAGACACACACAGACACACACACACTCTCATACACACACATACACACAGACATATATACGCGCACACACACACACGCACCAACACACACACACACACACACCCTAACCCAGCGGGTCTCAAAGGTATAGTCTCACTTTCCCAGCGCTGTGGAGGAACGTCTGGCTAGTCCACACAGCATTCCTGGATGAGAGAACAATGTGCTCTGGTTTTTTGGCATTTCTTTAAACCAATCACAATCATCGTGGGGGCGGGGCTAAGCTCCAGACGGAGCCACGGTGCCTCTGCTAAATAGTCTCAGGAAGGAACTGGTTTTGGTGGAACATGTGTACGTTCAGAAGTAGTTTTAGTCGTGCAACAGAAAACTCAGATTGGACAGATAGTCTAGCTAGCTGTTAGACAGACAGACAGACAGACAGACAGATAGTCTAGCTAGCTGTTAAAAAGACTGACAGACAGACAGACAGATAGTCTAGCTAGCTGTTAGACAGACAGACAGACAGACAGACAGATAGTCTAGCTAGCTGTCTGGATTTACCCTGCAGAGATCTGAGGAGCAGATAACCATAGTCCTCACAAATCCAAAACCAGAACGGAATCTGCAGATTTTCTTTTTACAGTTTTTCAGCGGTGATCCAGAAGGAAAATCTGCATAATTTAGCGGACAGTTTTTCTGCTCGGGGTGAAGATGTGTTAACATTTGAATTTGTTTAAAATCAGCTGAATTCTGCATCTGCAGACTCTGTCTGGCCCTGTTTATCACAAGTATGTTGTTAACCTCCACGGTCAGATTGGCTGAGTTAATGGTGTGTGATTCTGTGTGTGTGCAGACAGAGGATGACGAGGCAAGGACCAATCAGAGGCCAGAATTTATCCATCTGTCCAACCGGAACTCAGACAGGGAGCCTCTGGTGCTGTATCCCGACCAATGGGAGGACAGATTGAGCCTGGCAGGGAGGTAATTTCATCCTGATTTCATTGTTTCCACCTTCGCACCATTCAGTTGTGCGTACTGTGACGTGTTTGCTGTCGTCACATGAAGTCTGCGAAGGCGAGAGAACGCGCAGGTTCAAACGATCGCTGCAGAACTTGCCTGTCGTTTCTCGGCCATTTTTCTTTGCCTACAGGCCAAAAGTTTGAACACACCTTCTCATTCAATGTGTTTCTTTATTTTCATGACTATTTACATTGTAGATTCTCACTGAAGGCATCAAAACTATGAATGAACACATATGGAATTATGTACTTAACAAAAAAGTGTGAAATAACTGAAAACATGTCTTATATTTTAGATTCTTCAAAGTAGCCACCCTTTGCTTTTTTTGATAACTCTGCAAACCCTTGGTGTTCTCTCAACGAGCTTCATGAGGTAGTCACCTGAAATGGTTTTACCTTCACAGGTGTGCTTTGTCAGGGTTCATTAGTGGAATTATTCCCTTATTAATAAAAAAGCAAAGGGTGGCTACTTTGAAGAATCTAAAATATAAGACATGTTTTCAGTTATTTCACACTTTTTTAGTACATAACTCCATATGTGTTCATTCATAGTTTTGATGCCTTCAGTGAGAATCTACAATGTAAATAGTCATGAAAAAGGAAACGCATTGAATGAGAAGGTGTGTCCAAACTTTTGGCCTGTACTGTATGTATATGCCGTTACACCGCATAGCGTTTAAAGGGGGGGCCGCAATGATAATCCTTCAACAAAATTTAAAGGACTTTATACTTTTTTTTGGCCATTTTAGGTCTTTATTCGATAGACATGAATGGGGAGAGAGAGGGGGAATGACATGCAGCAAAGGGCCGCAGATCGGAACCGAACCTGCGGCCTTGGACTTCTCTTAAAGGACTCTAGACTTGTATTGAAGGACTCTAGACTTGTCTTAAAGGACTCTAGACTTGTATTGAAGGACTCTAGACTTGTATTGAAGGACTCTAGACTTGTCTTAAAGGACTCTAGACTTGCCGGCAATTTCCACTAGATGCGTAACGTCTCCGGAAAGTCGACGGAGTCATTAGGTTTCCATTAAAGTCAGTGTGTGTGTTTCCACCGTGCAGAACGTCTGGGTCCCGACTCCGTCCCAGCAGATATACGCAGAGCTTCTATTGTTGCCGGACGCCGGAGAGCTCCGCAGCAATTCAGCACACGGCAGATAGTGTGGGACAGGAAGTCGAGCACAGAAACAAAATAAATATCCGGTTAATTTTCTAAATAAAATCCAGCGTGCTTACGGCGGATCATATTTCCCTGCACTACACCTTGAAATAACGGCACAAAGCTGTTCCCCCTGCACTCCTCTGGATGGAGACTAACTGGTTACATGCTGTGGAAATGAGGAGTTGGACTATTTTTTGCCATTTTAGGCCTTTATTTGATAGGACAGCTTAGACTTGAAAGGGTAGAGAAAGCAGGAATGACATGCAGCAAACTAGTCTCAAACTTGTCTCGAAGGACTCTAGACTTGGACTTGTCTCGAATGACTCTAGACTTGGACTTGTCTCGAAGGACTCTAGACTTGGACTTGTCTCGAAGGACTCTAGACTCTTGGACTTGTCTCGAAGGACTCTAGACTTGGACTTGTCTCGAAGGACTCTAGACTTGGACTTGTCTCGAAGGACTCTAGACTTGGACTTGTCTCGAAGGACTCTAGACTCTTGGACTTGTATATATATATGCCGTTACACTGCACAGCGTTTAAAGGGGGGGCCGCAATGATAAAATGCATTTTGATGACTTTCAGGGGGAATCCCTAAATAAGTTTGTATTGTTTAATAGTCTGCAATTAAAACCGTCACATATTTATTGCAATGATTTGTGGGTAATTTGATCACGTAAGTGACAGTCTGCAACGCAAGAGGGCCCTCTGGAAGTCTGCAGAAAGTCCACTTGAGGCTGGATGGATTGGGAATCTGGACAGCCCTCTCCACTCGCAGACTTCCAGGGAATCCGTCCGCGAGTCTGGACATTTGTGATTGGATGTTGACTCTGTTGTAACCATTATAAGCCCCTCCCCTTCCTGTCAGTGAGTTCCAGGTGAAGGAGGCGCGTCCCGCGGCTGAAGGAGGACCACAGGACAAACCGAGTCCAGACAGCGGCTGCTCTCTGGGATTCAGCTCCAGCCTGTCCAGTCCAGTCAGACCTGCAGCAGACGGTGAGACAGACAGACAGACAGACAGACAGACAGACAGACGTAGAGAGACAAACAAAGAGACAGACAGAAACCTATAATGTGTCTCTCTCTCCCTGTCTGTCAGACTCTGAACCCCTGGAGCCTCTCAGTGGGGATGGAAACTCCTCGGAGTTGGAGATGGAGGAGGATGAAGACGAAGGAGGAGGAGGAAGAGGAGAGGTCAGAGTCTCGCAGATCGTCCCTCAGACTCCAGACCAGGAAGCTTTCCTGAAGGAACACTTTGTCAAACTGGCCGAGCTCTCAGACTCAGGTACAGCCAACAACATCCAACTTTAAAGGGATACTCCACCGTTTGTTGAAATAGTTCCTATCATGTCTCCCCTGGCTGTAGATAGGTGGGCCAACGCATTATTTGTCTCAGTGCAAGTAATTAGATTGTATTTATATCTTTTGTTGGCTCACTTTTACTCACAACATGCTAACCGGCAACATAGGATTCCATTCACTACGCTAAGCTAACTAACGGCGGCGCTGCCAGTGTTGCACCGGACTAAAACAATGCTACCTATCTACAGCCAGGAGAGACCCCACCTATCTACAGCCAGGAGAGACCCCACCTATCTACAGCTAGAGGGGGCCCCGCCTATCTACAGCCAGGGGAGACCCCACCTATCTACAGCTAGGGGAGACCCCACCTATCTACAGCTAGAGGAGACCCCACCTATCTACAGCTAGGAGAGACCCCACCTATCTACAGCTAGGGGAGACCCCATCTATCTACAGCTAGAGGAGACCCCACCTATTTACAGCTAGGGTAGACCCCACCTATCTACAGCTAGGGGAGACCCCATCTATCTACAGCTAGAGGAGACCCCACCTATTTACAGCTAGGGGAGACCCCACCTATCTACAGCTAGAGGAGACCCCACCTATCTACAGCTAGGGGAGACCCCACCTATCTACAGCTAGGGTAGACCCCACCTATTTACAGCTAGGGTAGACCCCACCTATCTACAGCTAGGGGAGACCCCACCTATCTACAGCTAGAGGAGACCCCACCTATCTACAGCTAGAGGAGACCCCACCTATCTACAGCTAGGAGAAACCCCACCTATCTACAGCTAGGGGAGACCGTGATAAGCCCTATTTCAACAAACGGTGGCGTATCCCTTTAACACCAAATAAATAAAGATGGTCTGATACCATGTTTGATCTTCCCGATGCCAATACCTGAACTTGTGTATCGGCTGATACAGAGTACCGATGTTGATACCAGCATGTTAAAAAAATACATATATAATGTTTTAACAGCTGTATATTACCAGACCTGCCAACCTGCGTAGTAGATACACAGTTTGACATCAAAATATGGTGATACTACGTGAAAGTCAGGGGACTGCTTTGACTTCAGTCGTTGGCGTGCATTAGCCATCTCAATCTAACACTTGATGGTAGTAGGCTAAAACAGCGTAGCATCCACAAGCATGCTGGGGGGAAAAACTAAAAGAGAACAGTTCAGCCAATCATAGCGTTGTGTTCTTGAAATTGTGAAATTAATTAATTTACGTAGCCTACCTGGACAGCGGTAATAGCACAGTTTTCCACGTGCATGCCGCCGTGTTCATGAACCAGAACTTCGACAATAAATCAGTAAGTTGCTACTCAAAAAAGTATTTCAAGGTTGGCAGGATTTTAGACTTGGACTTGTCTTGAAAGACTTAAGACTTGGATAATTATTTTGCCATTTTAAGCCTTTATTTGATAGGACAGCTTAGACTTGAAAGGGTAGAGAGAGCAGGAATAACATGCAGCAAACTAGTCTCAAACTAGTCTCGAATTTGTCTTGAAGGACTCAAGACTAGGATTTGTCTTGGACTTTTCTTGAAGGACTCTAGAATTGGACTTGCTCAGAGGACTCTAGACTTGTCTCGGAGGACTCTAGACCTGTCTCGAAGGACTCTAGACTTGGACTTGTCTTGAAGGACTCTAGACTTGTCTCGGAGGACTTTAGACTTGTCTCGGAGGACTCTAGACTTCGACTTGACTCGGAGGACTCTAGGCATGTCTCGAAGGACTCTAGACTTGGACTTGTCTTGAAGGACTCTAGACTTTGACTTGTCTCGGAGGACTCTAGACTTGTCTCAAAGGACTCTAGAATTGTCTCTAAGGACTCTAGACTGGGACTTGTCTCGGAGGACTCTAGACTTGTCTCGGGGGACTCTAGACTTGGACTAGTCTCGGAGCACTCTACACTTGGACTTGCTTGGAGGACTCTAGACTTGGACATGTCTTGAAGGACTCTAGACTTGGACTTGTCTCGGAGGACTCTACACTTGTCTTGAAGGACTTTAGACTTGGACTTGTCTTGAAGGACTCTAGACTTGTCTTGAAGGACTCTAGATTTGGAGTTGCCTTGAAGGACTCTAGACTTGGACTTGTCTCGGAGGACTCTAGACTTGGACTTGTCTCGGAGGACTCTAGACTTTGACTTGTCTCGGAGGACTCTAGACTTGGACTTGCTTGGAGGACTCTAGACTTGGACTTGTCTTGAAGGACTCCAGACTTGGACTTGTCTTGAAGGATTCTAGACTTGGAATTGTCGTGGACTTTCCCCAGAGTACCTGTACTCTAGACTTGGACTTGTTTTTTGTGTCCAGTTAGACTTTGATAAACTTTGACACATTGTTTCAAGCAAACCGTGTTGACAGTGCTGACCTTTTTAGGGAACAGAGAGTCCAGCGTTTTCTGTTGAAAACTCCGGACTGAGGTGGATTCAATGATCCCGGGAGGATTAAAACATGTAACCTGTGTGTTGACAGGGAGTCCCAGCAAAGCGTCTCACAGCTCCAGTGAGAGTCTCAGCATCTCGTCCAGGTTCCTCTCCCAGAATGCAGCTGGAAGGTAAAACATCAAATCATACAGATGTGATTGTTTATCAAGAACCTTGTTGTACCTGTCTGTTGTGTTTCTGAAGAACAACCTCTCCCTTTCTCTCCTCCCCAGCCGGACTGTGATTCCTCTCCCATCTCGGACCTCCGGGGGAGGAGGAGAGGGGGTGAAAGCCCGTCCTCTGGTCTCCGAGGTCCGCCCTCTGATGGAGCAGAACCGGGACAGCAGGGTGTCGTGGAAGCCAGACCACACACTAAAACAGAGCCTGGACCAAACACACAAACAGAACCAGGACCAAACACACAAACAGAGCCCGGACCAAGCAAACAAACAGAACCAGGACCAAACACACAAGCAGAACCAGGACAAAACACAACAGAGCCCTGACCAAACACAGAAACAGAACCAGGATCAAACACAGAAACAGAACCAGGACCAAACACACAAACAGAACCCGGACCAAACCGAGCAGGGTTGGGATCGGCTGCAGGGCCGGATAGAGGGGGAGGGTGCGGCCCAGCAGGCCCACCGGCCCTCCCCATTAAAGAAAAAGGTCCAAACCTCGCTGGAGTCCAGGAGGAACCTGGGCCCGGTGGCCCGAGCCGCTGCCTCCCATCTGAACTCCTCCTCTGGGCTTCGGAAGGCTCAGTCGGTCCAGAACCTGCTGACGGATACAGGTAAGACCAAAATGGGTCCAGAATTTAAGATGCTTTTAGGAATTAGGGATCTTTAGGGATTAAAGAGTTTTAGCTCCAGAAGCAGAACTCACTAATGCATCTCCCTAACACGTCTGACATCACAAATCACACGACCAATCACACGACCAATCACAATCATGACTGCCCTGCGTCCTCGTTTCCTCTTATGTAATGGAAACGAGGACGTAGGATATGTAAAGGAGGATGTAAATATCTAAATTCCTGTCGGACGCGGGCTGATCCAAACTTTAATAAACGTAGCAGAAGATATGTTGATGTGTAGCCTACTAAAACCCTGTCTCTCTCTCTCTGTGTCTCTCTCTCTCTCTCTCTCTCTCTGTCTGTCTCTCTCACCCTCTCTCTCACCCTCTCTGTCTCTCTTTCTCCCTCTGTCTCTCACTCTATCTCTCTCTCCATCAGGTGACTCCTTTCTCTCCCCAGCGGCCCCCCCTCAGCTGCAGCGTCCCACCACCCTCCCCCTCCTCCCGAGACGCCCCCCGTCCACAGTCCCCCCCCCTCAGAGACCCGGCCCGGCCTCCCCCCGCTCCCCCCTGCAGGACCCCCCCCCAGCAGCTCCGTCTGCTCCCTCCTCCCACAGGAAGTCCTCCCCTCCCCTTGGCCCCCCCGGCGGCGTCCCGCTCCTACATGAGCCCGACCGCCAGCTCCAAGGCCAAGATGTCTCGCTCCGTCTCCGTGGGCGACGGCCTCAACGACCCCCCCGACGCCGCCGGCGGCGAGGACCTCGATGACCCCTTCTCCTCTCGGGTCAAAGGCGCCCCGCCTCCTTCTCTTCCTCTGGTTGCCGTGGTGCCCTCCAACGCTGCTCTGGACACGCCCCCGCACGCTGCCGTCACCCCTGTCGTGATAGGGGGTGACCACGGTAACCACGGTTACCCGGTGCCCCCCCGCGGCCTCCAGGCGCGGGTCCCGGGCAGCAGCAGGCCGCTCCCCGACAAGCCCTCCCTCGCCGCGCTGTCCTCTCCATTGCCGCGGCGGCCTCCGCCGGTGTCCGTCTCGCCGCTGATGATGACTCCGCCCCCTAAGGACTCCGAGCAGCTGACTCCGCCCCCTCGGGACACCCAGCAGCTGACTCCGCCCCCTCGGGACACCCAGCAGCTGACTCCGCTCCCTCGGGACACCCAGCAGCTGACTCCGCCCCCTCGGGACTCCTCCGAGCAGCTGACTCCGCCCCCTCGGGACGCAGAGCAGCAGGCTCCGCCCCCTCGGGACACTCAGCAGCTGACTCCACCCCCTCGGGACGCAGAGCAGCAGGCTCCGCCCCCTCGGGACACTCAGCAGCTGACTCCGCCCCCTCGGGAAACCGAGCAGCAGGCTCATCCCCCTCAGGACACCCAGCAGCTGACTCCGAGCGGCAGCCATGACGCAGGTTTGGACTCTCATCCTCCTCCTCCTCCTCTTCTTCTTCATCCCTTCATCCTGTCGTCTCAGCGTGGGGGCTCTGGGCTCTGGCTCCTCCCCCACCGATCCTCCTCTCGCTCCGTACTCACGGGTGAGACCTCTCCCCGCTTTGTTTGTCATCCATCACTTCTTTTGTCTCAGCATTTCCCTCCTTTTGATTCAATTACTCAATTACTTTTTATTCAATTACTTTTTATTTATATGGGGTGTAAGAAAAAAATCCATAGACTTGAGTATCGCAATATTCTGTTTTGCAATACTGTATCGATTTTTTATTTTTTTTTATTTTCAAAAATATTCATGTAAGACAAGTGGTTCACGTTTATGTTGTGTTTAAAGCCCCTACCGCTAGGTGGCTACGCTGAGACTCACCATTAGTGTCCTCACAGCCCTACTGGGATGGCTGTTCACATGTGAAACATAATAAATTAAAGCTGTGAGCAGCGATGGATGGGCCCTGGCGCCTCTGCGGTCGGGGTTACCGGCCGACGCCGCTCCTTGCGACCGTGCATTTGCGCAGCACTCTAAGACGCCGCAAACCGTCACCAATGAAAAGGGAACTCCCCGCCGAGTTCAACGATACCTCACACAAGACTCTACGTCATACGGTTCATTAGCTGTGAAAGGGGCGTGGCTAAAGCATAGGGGGCGTCAAACCATCACCAATTAAAAATGAAGCCTGTGCTGAGATGAATGATACCTCACACAAGACTCTACCTTAAATGGGTCAGCATGTATGAAAGGGGGCGTGGCTTGAACATAGGGGGCGGGCCAAACCATCACCAATGAAGAAAGAAGTCTCTGCTGAGTTCAATGATACCTCACACAAGACTCAACCTTAAACGGTTCAAATGTTATGAAAGGGGGCGTGGCCTGACGTGACCACACATTCTGAGTTTCATGTAAATCGGATGATGTTTGTCATATAAGGCGCATTTCATGTTGCCAGCAGGGGGCGCTATGACCAAAATTGAATTTTGGCCTGTAGGTGTCCTCAGGCCTGGACCCTTGTCAATCGTGAGAAATTTCGGGCAGATACGACAACGTACACCTTAACATCGTTAAGGTGTACGTTGTCGTATGTCGATGGTACAGACCAAGTTTGAAGTCCAACGGATGAAATCTGTAGGAGGAGTTCGTTAAAGTATAGCACCTTGACTTTTAGGCCTACTTCCTGTTGCCACTAGGGGGCGCTGTGACTTTAAGTAAATATCGGCCATTATTTGTCCTCAGGGTCGGACTCTTATGAATCCTGAAAAGTTTCGAGGTAATCGGACAACGTACACTGGAGTTACACCAACTTCCTGTTTCGGCGGCGAAACGCACAAAATGGCCGCCACGCCCTATGACGAAAAGTTTTTCTTTTAACAACTTTTCATCTTTAACGTCTTAAGATGGCACAGACCGAGTTTGAAGTTGATCGGATGAAATCTCTAGGAGGAGTTCGTTAAAGTACGACATGTGGAAATGGCCAAAATCGCACTAATTTCGAACATTTAATTCAAAATGGCGGACTTCCTGTTGGGTTTAGGGTATGGCTCTAATTAAGTTCTTTGTACATCTTGACATGTTACATATGTGTACCAAGTTTCGTGAGTCTACGTTAAACGCACTGCAGGGGCTCAATTTTCGTAACTTTCTAGGGGGCGCTAGCGAGCCATTTTTGTGCGCCTATTCCCCAAACCCTTAAAATACGTAAATTTTTCTCACCAAATTTGGTGAGTTTTTGAATATATTAAGCCCCTCAAAAAGCCAATTCATTTGACGGGAAAATAATAATAATTCCTTCAGTTTCAATAGGGCCTTCGCCGCTGTCGACGCTCGGGCCCTAATTAGCCAGTTATCTAGATAAAGCTCGGGAGAAGAGGAAAAAAAGCTCTTTGAGATTAATTGTAGATGAGAATGTGATGTATGTGTGTACGTGTATATACATGTGTGTATCTGTATATGTGTGTGTGTATATATATTTGTATTCATGCATTTCTGAATGATTGGTAGGCTATATGGGACAGGAAGATGTTTGTTAAATAATTGAATTTGTGGTGTCTTGTAATCCCATGTGGGATGGGCCAAAATGTTTGGCATAACACAGAAATAACACATAACTAACTTACTAACTAACTATAGTGTCAGATCCTACCAGGAGTTATCTCAGGACAATTAACAGCTAGAGCAGGACTAGACCACACTCTATAATTTA